>NC_134469.1:14765639-14897757 GCF_964194025.1 Convolutriloba macropyga | reverse complement strand
GGCAGGGACAACGAACACCATTGCAAGGTATAATAGAATTCGAGACCAGGTCGCAACAGCTTGGTCAACAGCTAATGTATGTCCAGTACCGGAAAAAGAAAACTCATGGTTGATCGCAATTCACTACCTGAAGACATTTTTCTGCCACAATAAACGTCCGGCAATTCTGCTGCTCTTGATGTTACAGTAACTTCTCTTTTGTGCAATCAAACAATATTCGAAACTCAGCTGCATAGTCCGGTTAAGCCAATTAAAGGAACTGAGGATCAAAGTTTAAAGGTGCATGAACAAAGATGTTCTCAGCAAGTTATTACATTTGTGCCATTAGCAGAGGATGCTTTAGGTGCTTCGTCCTCAATTCTTAACATTTAAACGGATATCCACACATTCAGACAGCAGAAGTTATCGAACGGAAGGATGTTCTATTGCTCCTTACTGGCTGGCACAGTCACTCTCAGTAGTTGCAATTCGTGGGTCTGCGGTTATGTTGCTAGCACACGCACCTTAAAGTGCCCCTGTTTTTTAGAGAAACTTCAAGCTCACCAAAGGAAAATGATTTTTTATAGGCATCTGATTGCAAGTGCTCTAGCTATATTAAACAAGTTAATTGAAAGTATTAAAGCTATGTTAAACAAGTTAATTGCTAATTGAAATTCCTAAAACCAAAAAAAAACTTTTAACACTATCATGCAACTGTTAATGTTACTTTGCGCTCATAAAAACCCGTAAACGATTATCTGGGTGGTCTGTATGTGGCATTCTAGAACTCAGAAAATGTTGTTTTATATTACAAAAGAGAAAAGCTAAAACAATTTTCTCATGAGAGCACAAGGGACCGCGCAATTTCGAAAAGTACCATTTGTGGGTTTACAAGAACAGAAGTTTAAACATTTCTGGATAAGGGAGCACGATTATGTTAGGCAGAACAACTATCAACACGTCTATTGAGGAATCTGATCATAAATCTGTTCTTCTGTCTTTTGACTCACAACAGAAACAAAAGAAAAATGCCAAAATTCATTAGTAACGTGTTAAATAATCTGAGTCAATGCCTTGAAAACGAGCATGATCTACCCCGAGCCACAAACTAGCCAATATTCTAGGCCACAGAATATTTTAGCAACGTTTTTCAGCAAATAACTTAAGCACTGCATTAAAAATTTTGGCATTAAGTTCAATGCCTGTTACTTCCACTGCAAACTATAAATTGACCATATTTGCGAGCCAATAGAAATCAGCTTTCACCGCCAATGAACTAATTTAACTAAATTGTGACATAATTTCAAAGAAACAGAATTTATTACTCATTTGAGATCATGCCCTCAAAACAGGCTTAATCTCTCCGAAAGGACAACTAGTTATATTGCGAGCGAATGGAAATTTTGTTTGCCCAGCCATACCTATACAAACCTATATATAAGTTGAATTTTCCAGGGAAATTTGGAGAAAAAATGCGAAATCTACTGTAGATTTACTGAAAATTATTTGTGTTAAGGTCTTCATAACAAACACATTGTAGGCAGGTTCTGTTATGTAGCAAAACTGCAAGTCATGGGAGGCTTTTCAAATCCCTGTATCATAGTTAAAAGTTAAATCGTTAAAGATTTTGATAGCCGTATACAACCCTGATCGTTTTGTAGATCCATAGCTTTCCTACAAATGAACTCCATTTCAAAAAATTTACCTAAAATTATATTTAAAATAGATACATCTAACATGAGATTCAGATATGATGAGAAACAGTTGTCAATTGGGATCGCCTTTGAACATCATAGGCACCATATGTTTATCACTGCAATCCTCTTCCACCAAAATCCGGTCAGTGTTCAACTCGACCAAAGTCGGCACAGCGGTCAGATTCTTCCTGACTCTGAACTCGTTCTCTGGGTTATTTTTCCACTGCTCTTTAAGGCCCACACCGCACGATATGAGCACATCATTCTCAGCCAGAATAGCTCTGGCATTTTTCATGAGAACTGGAAGCGCCAGATTGCAGTCGGAGCACCAGCTTTCACCTGAGACTGGATCAATGTTGCCCAAATACAGCACAAATATCCTCCGATTCTCTACATGCTCTTCGCCCAATGACGAGATTTGAGCATCCAAAGCCTCAACTCCATCACTAATAGACAGCTCTCTCATCCTTCACGATCTTAAACATGAGAAACAAACGACATGAGTTTCCTTTAGAGGATATTTAGTATAGGAACTTTTGGGAAAAATTCCTATTTCTACAGGTTCGGAAACCGCTTTTTCAAGTTTTTTGAGGCAATTAAATACTGCAGAGCATCTCATTTTGTTGTCTTTCGTACAATCAAGGAGGATGAGGGATTGTTATCGATCGATCGATCGAGTTTCATTTGCAAGAAATTCTCCAATTTCGAAATCTTAGTGTCAATCACAATTCACGATCAGATTATATATCTAGGTTCTCTGAGGGTAATCGACAACCGTTGGTAAACATTTTTGGTGAATTCTCCAGCGAGACACATCCTTGATGTGCTATCGGGCTTCACGGTTGAAGCGATACATCTTTCCAGCGATCCGGATTGAATGAACAACCCAATCAGAAATGTTTAACCACTTTGACAGGTTCAATTCCCTCTTGTGACTCATCGACCCACGATTCTCCTCGTGACAAGCTATCGCGAATGGTGCGTCTCGAGCTCAAATAATTGGTGTATGTGGTCGGGTGCTTCCTCGATGTTCCCATTTTCGGCATGTTGTTTTAACCAAGTTGTGTCCTCGTGCATTTTCTGGTACTGATGCATTTTTATTTACCGTTTTCGCTCACTCCTGTATATGATGCCAGCGCCAAAGTTGGTAAAGCCATATTCACTCGGTCACTACGACACACCCTAGTATCATACGACGTTCTATTGTACAGATATTAAGAGTGAAAGTTCTAGTTTTATGAAATATACCATGTATCCACGCAAGTCGCGACTACTGTGTACTTATCCCGACAGAAAACAAGTATCCTCGAGTCAATCTATCAAATTTTGGCATGCATACTTTTCCTATGGCGCATTTAGCTAGAGCACTTACGCGAGGCCCTGAAATGATTAATGTCGGCCAAGTAACTCTGCTTCCCCAGAAGCATCCGTAACCTCGATACTTCGTGTGAAGCCTATTTTCTCCCCCAATTCAGTCAGGAAGCAATGCTAGTGCTCTGTAAACATACTGCGTGGTTGCCCCTCATTACGCTCAAACTGAATCATGATTGCAGTGCAGTTTCGCATAACAGTATCAAACTTGTAACATAAGTTTGCTCCCTGCTATTTCTGATAACATTTCATCTTTTATCTTTCATTTCTACAAAGAAATAACCCCACGATAATAAGTGCTAGCTCACAGGATGCCCATTGAGCCGAGCCTTTAAGCGAGGTTATGATCAAGAACCAATGTTTCCTCGATGACGAGCTATATATTAAAGCGTCTCCTATCTCCAAAACCAGCTCACACAGCCAGAGCGACCCATTTACCAGTGCATTCTTTCCCAGTTTACTTGGGAAGTAACGGGAACAATTCCTGGATAATACCTAGGATTAATAGCTACCCGCGTCCTGCGAACCAGTCATTTTTATGACTCGAAGGTTACTCGACAAGTGAGCGCCTCAGCAACGACGAATACCATCTGAAGAATCAACGTTTCTGATGGTATTCATAGATGGTGTCGCCACGATAGTGCACTGTCCAGGATGACAGAATTTGTCTGATTTTCAATGTCACTTCGTAATGTGAAAAAAACTTCGTAATAAGAAATGTGATATAATCAGACTGTTCTTCACATATAACTTCCGACAACATTCAATATAATGAACAAATCCAGATGATACAAGTCTAATCGATCACAGCATAGGGCGATACAGAACGCTTGAAGAGATTAGTCGCATGTACAAAAACTATTTTTTTTTTGTTCCGGCTCCACTTGTGGGGGGAGGAACTATATACCTCATATGGGTTTTTTTTTCAGACAATTTTGGCCGATCGATATATTAATCCTAGAGAATTGTGAGTGTTATCATTAAAAAGCTCGTCCAGCGTAAAATTCGAAAATAAAAAGATTTCATCGAAATTCGTTTTTTTTCGAAGAGTTATTGAGGTTCACAGTTTTATGTGAAAACGGGATATTTGGTTCACTTGTTCACATTTAGCGTAATTTTTGTTCGAATTAACATTTTTTCTATAAAAATTTTCATTTACAATTAAATTTCACGCTACAGAATGCATCAATTTGGTGCTCCTAATAGACGAAAGGCGACTAAAAAGACTAGTTCTGGTCTCAAAGGGAAAAAATTGGAATTCTATTTGAGCTGTTTTTAGAAAAATTTTTACATATTTTTTGTTTTTTAAATCACTAAGATTAGTCACTTTTCAATTCAAGGTTCCGTTAATGACAAACCTCATTTACAGTCCAATGATGCCCATTCAACAGAAAATTAGCTTTCAAGGAATCGCTCATTTTTTTGGCTTCGACTCTGAGTGTTCGTGATTTTTAATGAAATTTTGATTTTCTTTTTGAGATTTTACTGAATTTTTGAAGTCCTATGCCATCGATACGTTGACTAAAAGTGCAATAGTCTACTTAAAGAGAATTAGGTGAGCCTATCTAGTGCTTTGAGTGGACAGCTAATGACTGCTAAGAAAATGAAAATAACCTTTCGAAAATTATTTTTCTGAACGTTAGCCAATCTTAAACTTAATTTTGCGAACTCTAAGTCAACCTCAGTAATGACAAGACTCCGTCTTTTTTACTGCAATCGAAATTAATCTGGTTAGATGTTTTATCTTCAATTATTGGTTTTATTACTTTGATGCGACGAGTTTATATTTTTTTAACTTTTGGATTTTTTTTTAAATTTTGTTTCCCTTTGGAATCTTATCACATTATCCTAACATTAATAGTTCCCAATGGCTCAGAGGAGACGTTAAAAGAATCATGGATAAAGTTTTCATAGAAAAGCTTGTGGATTAAATGGCTTTGACACTTTCTTCTCGCACTTTTCTAATGAATTTTTGATTTTTGCTTGTATTTGTTTTTGTTTTCATAGTCATAAGACGTATTCGGATGTCGTACTGAAGACTGGTCAAAGACAAAAAACATTCTCTTCCCATCGAGGCATAACGTAGCGTATTTATTGACTTCCGTTGAACGCTATTGAATTTAACGTAGTTGATACTACGGGTTTTCTCAAAGATTTCGTGGTTTTAAAATACTTGTTCATATTTGTTGATTTTCTGAAGTCTTATAGATAAAGAAAGAAGAACACTATTGTTGTTAACAAATTAATTGAAAAAACAAACTTTAGTACAGAAAAGTTCATTTTTTTAATGGCTTCGACACTTCTCATTTTTTTAAAGATTTTACTGTTTTTTCATTTTTAATGTAGTCGTAAAATGCTGAGAGGTCTCATAAGCTTCATGTTGAGGATTGAATGAATGATATTTTCTATGCAGTCAGTTCACAGCGAATAGTTTATGGTATTAATCATTTTCAATTTTCAATTTTTTCTTATTTGTATAGTTTTTTGTACGATTTTGTGTGTGTGGTCCTCATTTGAGTTGGGGGGCCAAAAGGCCCACAGCAGAAAGGAACTTCAGAACGTCCTCAGGCGTTTCTTGGAGGCATCGCAAGGATGGATTGTGGCCCAGAGTTGCAAGTCTCTCGTTTGTCCAATGCGGGCAGGTAATTAGGAAATGCGTAGTGTTCTCGTCTTCATTCATATCGCACTTTGTACACTTCGCATACTCTTGTTTTCCATGGCGACAAGCTGTTGAGGCAAGTGCAGGGTGGCGGTTTAAGCGTAGTTGGTACAGTGCCACTTCCTCTGCTCTTGTTCTTTCTGGTACAATTGGAAGACTGGATCCCTCTGATATCGTCCGATGGATGTGTTGCTCTGATACTTCTTCCATGTATCGTCGGCGCTTTCGTTCTTCCTTGTCAAGATTTAGAGCTTCCCTGGGGTCTGTACTGTCGGGGATTTCCGCAGTCCGTTGGAGTGCTGTTGTTCTCCAATCTGTCCGCAGTCCACTCTCTCCTCTCGACTTTAATCGCTGACGGGGTCTTCTGTTTATCAGATGTTTAAGTGGGTGTCCTGAAGGAAACCGTCTGCAGTTATCTAGCAGTTTTGCCGCTTGATCTATGAAATCGTCGCGCAGTCTTGAGAGACCTGCTTCTGTCAGCACTGGCGCTGTTGGGCTTCCTTTAGGTGCTCCCACGATTAGTCTTCCTGCCATTGTGTTGCACGTCTCCAGGTTGTCGATCTGAGACTTTGACAGGAACATGCCCCAGACTTCATACGCATACATGGCTCCTGACTTCACGTAAGAACTATAGACGTGTCTAAGATCCCCACTGCGAAGGCCCCAGTCTTTGCCTGACAGAGACTTCAAAATATTTAGCCGTTGGAGAAACTTTTTCCGTGCAGTTTTGGCATGCTCCGAGAAACGTAGCTGCGTATCGAGTGTGACTCCAAGAATGGAAGTTTTCTTTTCGTATCCCACCGGTTGGCCGTTAAGAACCAAATTCGGGGTGGCCTTTCCAGCGGTTTCTCGGGGATCGACGGACACTGTAAGTGCAACTGTTTTCTCAGCTGCCAGTTGAACATAGTTGCTTCCTGACCAATCAGTGATGGCGTCGAGCGCTGGTTGTAGTTCTATTGCTGCGCTTGTAGGGTTTTCTGCCGCTGACTGCACTGTTAGGTCATCTGCGAACTGGTTCACTTCATTTGGTGCTTTTGCTTTGATGTAAGGAGGAAGGCTGGCTGTTGCGATGCAGTACAACAGAGGCGATAGGGGGCTTCCTTGGGGGAGGCCTTCAGAGATTATCCTGGATCTGCTGCAACTGGTATTCCATCTCACGAACCCTCGTCTGTCGGACAGCCATGCTCTGCGCCACTGCAGGAATCGATTGTTCATACCATAAGCTGCTAAATCCCGAAGCAGCCCTCCTCTCCAGACTTTGCCAAAGGCTGCTTTGAAGTCTATTGCTACTACGAGGCTACGTTTCTTCTGTTGTAGGTCGTCCATTGCATTCTGCGTGATACTGGCAATCACGTCATTGGTACCTCTGTGCGGTTGAAAGCCGGCCTGCTCGGGTGGGGTTACTTGATTCTTTAGGCTCCACTCTTTCAGACGGGCTGCCACCATGCTTTCAAGCACCTTTGCCACACAGGATAGGAGAGACACTGGCCTGAAAGAGTTGATTTCGTTTATTGGCTTATTCTTCTTCAAAATCGGTACGATCATTGCCAGGCGCCACAGGGAGGGCACTCTTGTCTCCATCCAGCTCCGGTTAAGTAACTCTAGAAGTGATTCCCGCCCCTCGTCTGCCAGATTTTTCAACATGAGTGGGTGGATTCCATCCCTTTCAGCTGCGGTTGCCTTGAGCTTTCCCAGCACCTCAATTAGTTCAAGTCGGCTGAAACGGTTTTGTATGGGGTCAGTGCTTTCTTCTTTTACCGCCTCTCGCACTGTTGCGTAAGCTGCTTTGGAGTCTCTTCGCGTCACCTGAAGGCGACTTACTGCTGCATACGTACCGCAAGCCAAGTCAGCTTTCTTAACGTCACTCGTAATGGACTTCTCTCCAGATGTGATTGGGGTGTCTGGCAGACTGCTCTTTGAACGCCCATCCATGCCTCTTATCGTGTTCCAGACTCTGGTGGTGGGTGTTCTTGAGTTTATGGAGGTGGCAAAAGTCCTCCACGCATCCCGCTTCCCCTCTCTTGTCACCTTCTGAAGATCCGCCTTTGCTCTTTGATGTCGTTGAACTTCTGCAGATCCTCTTGACCTCCTGAGCTGTGTCAGAGAAGCTTTCAATTCACTCTTTGCCTTTTCACATTCCTGGTTCCACCAAGGTTTAATCTCTTTCCGACTTGTAACGGGTATTGTCTGTTTGGCGACGGTTCGTATAATGTACGATTTTGTTGTTCTTTTCGTCAACTAGTAACTTATTCTCATCATTGAGAGGTCCATCCAACTCCCTTAAATTCAAAAAGTATACTTTCTATTGATATTATGTCGTAACTGATATTTAGTTTGTGGGACAATATGCGTTTTTACAATGTTTTGTGAGTGGTCAATATTAGTTTTTCTGCTTTTACCACATTCGCGTAATAACAGAGCCCAATTATTTTCAAATGAGTCCCAAGTGAACTTAATTAATCGTTCAGTATAATTTTAGCTCAATTAGTGTAGATATCAATTGAAAAAAAACAATAATTAGATAAACGCTAATGATTTTCATGGCTTCAATAATTTGTATTTTCGCAGATTCTTGTGATTCCTTGACCTTTTCTGCATCTTTCGTCCGTTTCTATGGCTTTTTTAGTCTAACCAAAGACAGGCCCCTTCAATGAGTTTTGAGTAAATTTCTCGAGAATTAGTTTGCTAAAAGCTAATGATTAAGAATAAAATTAAGACATTAGCTTTTAATTTGCTAAAAGCTAATGTCTTAATAGCTTAAGACGTTTGAAAGTATTTGGTTTAAAAAATGTTGATAGGTTTATGAATTTCGCCTCAATATTTTTTCTTTATACTTGTTACCTAGTCTCATTAATGAAAAGTCCCATCTGCTGTATAATTACGATAAAAGAAAATTTGTGAAGTTAAGGTTTTATCTGATTGCATTTTGATGTTGTTTACTAGGTGCTTTTACATTTAGATATTGAGTTTTTGCCATTAATTTTTTAGTTTTGCTTATTTTGTTTGTATTTTTTCTCGTAGTCTTTTTACTGGCAGATCTAGTGAGCGCTGTAATGAGACATGGCATTATGTAATTCAATTAGTAGTTTGGGTGTGACACGACTTTTTAAAACTCAAACATCTATTTTTGGTTATCTCTTCATTTAGTTGACAATTAAGTCAAAAATGTAGATCAGCTCGGGTCGGAACTTCATGTGCAAACGCACATTAACGAGCCTCCTTATTTTCTTTATTGCAAACATACTTCTTAAGAACAAATAATGACGATTCCATTTTCTAACTTAATTTCAAAAACATGCAATTAGATTATAGAACTTAAGCATGGTTGCACTCGATAGAGTTCTTCTTAACAAGTTCGTGGCGGGGACTGCAATTGAACTCTAGCACTAGATGATTGTGCTCTGAGTTTTCCTGCTTCTATCTTCTTTTCCCCAGTTTTTTTATAAATTCTATTAACTTGATTATTATCACTACTCTAACCAGCGCGTCATCTTCAGAAGGGAGCCAGCTCCTTGAGGCACTCTGTGGGTCTCTTAGCATACTTGCCGATCGTATCGAGAACAACTTCTCATTTCCAACAGGAAAACTTTCAATTAAGGTAGTTAGCAACAAGGAAGCTCGCTAATGTTCATTGGCACAATGTTCTGACCCAGCAAATCAAAATTCGTAGCGTAATTGTCTATAAAGTGAAGCAGAAACCATCGAAATATAAAGAAAGTAGTTGAAATTTTAATATTTACACTTTGACAGGTTCTTAAAAAGGACAAACGTGCATAATAGAACATTTAAAACAAGATAAGTGAAATCAAGCTTCATTTCATTAGTGAACATTTGTACAAACGAAACGACCGACACACATGAAACCAACTCTACTGCTATTGTGTGAATTAGAAAAAAAATTGTCAAGTAACACATAATTTTACCAGACAATAAAATTAGATCCAGAAATCAACCTCTATCCCATTTCAAACTAATTCTCAAAGAAAAAGGTCCTTAGAGTCCCAACTTCTAGAGTAACAAGTTCATTCCTTAGAGCAAAACTTCGTCAAAACAAGTTGTGACAGAGTTGAATAGTCGATATAAAATGAAGCTACTAAAAAGCTCTATTACACCTTGTTAGCGAGCCCTGAAAACTTGAACTAACTGACAGCACAACAAAGAGAAAACAAAATGGGTGAAATTCAAAAAGTCAAAAAAGACTAGTAATTTTTTTTTGAAAAAAGTCGGGTCTGATATGAATTGAACTCAGTAGATAACTCCAACATTGCCACATTTGAGAGCCTAGTGAGACATTAATGAGAAGAAAAGACAGAATAACAAAAAAAAACATTTAAAAAAGTTAGCAAGATTGGAAAACACTGATACTTTTCAAAAACCTTTTCTGACGAAGTAGTGAAAGCC
Organism: Convolutriloba macropyga; assembly: GCF_964194025.1. Lineage (NCBI taxonomy): Eukaryota > Metazoa > Xenacoelomorpha > Acoela > Convolutidae > Convolutriloba > Convolutriloba macropyga. The sequence continues at coordinate 14,887,650 of NC_134469.1, read as the reverse complement.
TTTCGAAATTATTTGAAACAAATAGCTTCTATTACATCCCAATACCGAGCCAAATAGACTACATCAAATGTTCTTAAAACAGGCAAACAAATAGTTTACAATACAAACGGTGTCTAATACATAAACCAATAACTGCTCTTTGATAAATTCCAAAAATCTAACTCATGTTTGACAATTTGACCGATTTGATTCTTAAAATTCTCAAACAAAACGACTAACAAAGGACGAAATGCTCTCGAACGACAGGCGAGGACTCTATTCTACGGTAGCCTACATTGGGTGGCCATAAAACTTTACTATGGGCCTTCAATTTATCTTAGAGCTATCACACCACTATAATGATTTTAATTGAAAAAATGCAACCAATTTTGGCTCTTTTCATTTGACTCTTACAGCTAAACTACAGTCAACTTGAGTTCAGCTGGTTCAAATTGTGAACGAAAGCACTTCCTTAAATATAAGGAAGTCAAGTATGGGTAAAAAAATTCAATCCCAACGTCAAATCTGGCAAGCAAGAATTAGACATGAAAAAGACACACAATTGTTCTGAGGCCGATATTATGAACTGTTACGCAGTAAGAAAGGTGCCATTCTCATTTAAATTTCGATATCCCATCTTCGATTATTGCATATTTTTTGCTAGCATGTTATTTCTGCTTTAAAAACCTGAAAACAATTTATATAGCCGCATTTTGGTATTAAATCTTTCACTCCTTTTTTACAGTACACGTAGAAAAATAGTTTGTGACGCAATCAAACCTGATACCCTTTGGTATACGTGATATACATAAAACGGCAGAATTTTAGAACTATTGAAATAAGTACTCACTACACTCAAGATGTGAAAATAAGAGGCTGGTAACGGATAAAATTTACAATTGCATCAAACAGATTGAGCTACTCTATAAACCTGCTTCAATTCGCTATTTACAGAACTAAACTTACTAAACAAACTGTACAATACTGCCTTTTCACCTTTGGACAAGAAATCTATGGTTAATTTGAACCTCTTTGAAGTTGATAAATGCTCGAGTACTGTAATCACATTTTCTTCGTCGCCAACTGTGAACAAATCATTCAAAACTGAACAGCAATCTGCAAATATACCTGACGGTAGATCAGTTTTGAACACCTGAGATAAGCTAATATTTCCCTCCTTCGGGTATCTAAGAAGAAAATGATATTTCAGGTTAGAATCATTCCCACATCGTTTCCACTGAAGTGTAAATGCTGCGTGATTTGAAGGCAGATTTTCGGCTGAACTTGACAAAGCTGTGCATGTGAGGTCTTTCTTATCGGCTGCTTCTGAATTCGGGAAATTAGATGCATGTGTGTTCCAGGGTTGATTTCTGGATCTTGTGAAAGCCTGGTCTACTTTTTCTCCCTTTTCTAGTGGCTTCAGGTGAGCGCCCATCACCATTTCCCTGCAATAAAAATTTAAATATTAAGCAAAACAAGGAAGCAAAACCCCGCTCATCCATATTCTTGACGTAATTGACTACCTAATGATGGAGAGATAGAAGAAAACTTTCAAAAATATACATATCGTTCAATAAACCACGAATGGAATACAATAATGCCACGATAGAGGGCGGATGAAATTTGCTGTTAATAGGACTACTAGAAAAGGCAATAATAAAAATCATATAAACATTAATTACGATCAAAACAAAAACCAAACTTGCATCAGATAAAACCAAAACATAACAAAATAACCTGCTCTTCATTAGAAAAGACATGGGACCAGTCCGCAATGCGACTGCGTAAGAGGTCAACAAGTAGAGCAAAAAGTGGCAAAGTTCGAAAATACGATTCTATTTTTGAAAACAATTAATTTCAAAACGTTTGTTATCATCAGATTAAAACCAAACTTGCACCAGATAAAACAAAAACATAACAAAATAACCTGCTCTTCATTGGAAAAGATATGGGACTTGTCCGCAATGCGACTGCGTAAGAGGTCAACAAGAAGAGCAAAAAGTGGCAAAGTTCGAAAACACGATTCTATTTTTGAAAACAATTAATTTCAAAACGTTTGTTATCATCAGATTATTAACTGAGATCGCCAAATATGTGCATTTAAATCTCCATAGTAAGCAATTGAGACCTGGCATTATCCAGTGTACGCCATACGACTACAAAAAAAGGACAAATACCGGCAAAATTAAAAAGTTCAATTCAACTTTGCGCAAAAAGTCTTGAGTTCCGACAGGTCAGGAAGCCAATTAGGCCTGTTATTAATGAGACCAAGTCACAAGACTACAAAAAAATGCAGGCAGAAGCCAAAACTTCAGCCAATTTTATGACACCATATTGTTCAAGGCACTATAAGTATAAGATGTCATCTGCAAGAACTTTAAACCATCACTTGATTCTCATCTGAACATCAACGGGTCTTCCTTATAATAGGACTACGTAGAAATAACAAAAAGAAACCAAAAAATTAAACAGTATAGAAACCACGAATTTCTTTTGAAACTAAATGGTGAAAGTCATCAGCTAAAACATATCATCAACCAATTAACAACTTTTTGAATCAACAAAAGTAGTTGAGACTTCTTATTGATGAGATTGAGTCACATAGTGAAGAAAACGAAAGCAAAAAGATGACAGTTGAAAAACATTTGTTTTTAAAGTAATTTGAAAGTCATTAAACAAATAGTTATAGACTGAAATCTTTAAATAAGTTTAGTTATACGTTCTGGGAAAAAATTGATATCTATCATTATCAGGTACATGTCTTACAACAAAAAAATGCAATCACAAGCAAAAACAAAAAATCCCCCATATTTTGCGAGAGAACTGTTTCAGCACAAAAGCATAAAACTATTCAACAAAAACAAATTATTATTAGATACTCTTTTTTCAACGCTGTGCATTTTCCCAACTATGCCTTCCTTCAATTGGACCTGTAATTAGGATGATAATTTGAACCGGAAACCAACTGAACTTATACAAATTAAAAATATGCTCAAAAATGAAAAAAAAATAAGAAAACTCGAATTATCAAAACTAAACCATTTGTTAATTATAAAACCGTTACACTGAGTCTACACCAGAATTTGGGAGAAATAAAAAAATAGTGGCAAACTTTAAAAATTCTTGACATTTTCTTTAAAAAAAAATTCAAAGAGATAAATAAATGCCATAAGAGACATTAGATAACATCTGAAAGCATTGTCTAGGTTCACTTATACCCTATAAAAACCAATTGAATCTTTGTTTGGTGAGACTACGTCATGGGCCTACAAAAAGTATAAATGAAAGGAAAACATAAGACCATAAAATTTCACAAAAACAATTGGTCAGAGCCAAAAAAAGCACAAGACTAACTCTGAAACCATAATATATGATCGTTGCGCCTCATTTATTTGTAAATAGAGTCTGTCATTAATTGATCCCTAATTTGAAATTCTTGTCAGTAATTTAAATAAAAAACAATAAAAAATTTTTTAGAAAGGACCATTTAAATCTAGAAATTTTCTTACCGGAAGGATTCATGGTGAGATGAAGATCAGCTATATTGCTTCGCCGCAAAGAAAGAATCAATTGCTCAAATGGTTTCGAATTAGATCACATTTTAAACAAAATTTTCAGCATTTAAAAAACAAAATACATTTTGTATAATTATTGAGTTTAAATTTGCCAAAAATAACACAATTCTACTTGCAGAATACTCGCAAATCAATCGTCAGTAGAACCAGCTCTTTTTGAGCTTATGAAGATTATGACCGCAGTATTAGGGTGTCTACTTCCAGAAAAAATTAAAGGAAATGGGCTAAAAAGCATATTTGATCCCGTTCTTGAGGAAAAGTCTAGATTTTGAAAAATTTAGCCTAAACTCTATCCAAAAACTCGGATCGAACAATTCAGCAAACTTCCTCCATCATTAAAGATAAAAACATAACCTACTAACGTCAGTCGAATTTCTCTCAAACGACCGGCGAAAGCTTGGCTTCCTAAGTAGCAAGCCACGGTTTAGTGAGGCTAGCTTTTTGCAATGAAAATGTTTAAAACTAATTTTTGTCTCTGGAGTTATGTCATGTAACCCATCTGCAAGACTTGAAAAGATTCGTTGGCCAGTAATCATCGTTAAACTCAGAAAAGGACGAAAACATTTAAAAATAATGCAAAAAAGATTGAAAACAATTGCAGATTTTAGCAAAATCTTGATAATAAAAATTTTAAAATCTTCAAAACCATTTAATTGTCTCGAGAGACTATCCGGTATCCTTATTTCAAACATTAAATAGTTTCACTGGCTCATAAAATTCCATAAATTTGGAACATGACAATAATTTTCCGAAAATTAGAAAAACAAATTTTCTCATAAAATTGCTCGAGCTGGAGCATTAAAATAGTGAAAACCATTCCACTGTTTCTAAAAATTATGCGACAGCTTATCATCAGTTCTTGGAGGAGGCCTCTAGGACCCTGGTAACGGGAAAAATGATAACTTCACTTCAAAAAGATTCAAAAAACTTGAAAAAATTAAATACTTTTTAAAAATTGCTGATATTAAAATCTTGAAAAACTTTCCATTATATCTAGAAGCAATGCAATAACCTATGATCACTAGGAGGTTATGTGGCTGTTGAGGCTGGAGAGACCTAAAAATGACAAAATTTTCAAAAAATTGAACAAGAATTGCAAGTTGCATAAAAAACTGCTAAAAATTGTGATAATAAAAGTTGAAAACTACTCCATGGCCAAAACCCATTTTCCAGTAGCTTATTATCAAACCTCAACACGAGATTTTCAGTTAGGCTGAAAAATCTGAACAATGACGATCAATGTCAAAGAAAAATTTAAATTAAAAAAAATGCTAAAATTTGTGACGTTGAAATCTTGAAAAAATTCCATTACATTTAGAAACTATACACCAACCTATTGTCAAACACTAGAGGAGGTTTATCGACTCTTGACGATGGAGAAACAAAAAACCGACAAAATTTTCAAAAGTCTTGAAAAACAATGCAGTTTTATTTTAAAAAAATCGCTAAAATTTGTCATATAAAATTGAAAGCTATTCCATGGCAAAGAAAATTTTTTCAGTAACTTATTAGCAAACCCTCAAGGACGTTTTCTGGACCCTGCGTCATGAAAGACGTAATAATGAAAAAAATGTCGAAAAACTGAAAAATTTGCAAGTTTGTCAAAATAACGCTGAAATTCCTGATGTTAAAATGTTAGAATGTGATTGCCACCGAGGGCAGACAGAACTCAAAAAATAATACAAACTTTCAAAAAGCTCAAAAGAAATTGTGAAAATTAGTATAAAATTGGGTGCTTTAGCGATCGGTTGTTCGAACGTAGCCACGGCGGGGGGCGGGGTGATGGTGTGGAGGCAGGGGTGGGCAACAGTAGGGTGGGTGGGTATCAGCGCGGGGGGGATTGGGGCAATAGTGGGGGTGTCTGCAACCTCTCAGAACAATGCCAGCTGGGCGGTACCTATTTATCCCATTTTTGAGGACGAAAAGTCAAAAGCGTCAGACGAAAAATCGGTTAAGCGAAAAATCGCAAAAAAAGACCGACATGACTAATATAATTGCTACAAACTTCGTTTGAGAGCAATCAATAAATAACACAACTGTTAACAATTTCAACATCTTTTAGCTAAATTTACGAAAACTTGGTCAAAATACAGAAGAGGTGAATAAAAACAACGGAATAACGTCAACTATTCGCAAAACTTTAAACCTGGATAGCTCCCTGTAATAATCGAAGATCAAAAAAATGTTTTTAATTCCATATTCTACGCTGGAGGGCCTTCTAATGATACCACTCAGAACTCTCTACAATAATTATATCGATCGGCCAAACTGACTGAACAAAAAACCCATTTGAGTATATAGTTCCTCCCCCTACTAAAGTGGGTCGGAGCAAAAAGTATTTAAATTACAACCATAGCATTTTGAAATGGTTATTATCGAAGACTGTGACAAACACCCAAAATTTTTATCCTCGAGATGACGGGAAATCTCGCTCTTTTATAGTTAAATTTTAAAACAGACTTTTAATCAAAATTTAACAACCAATAAACGGAACCAAAAGTCAATGTTTTTGAATTGGGTGATGCGATTGTAGTGTAATATGACTAACAAGAAATCGGTCAAAAAAATTGAGTCTGTCGGATAAAAATAACAAATCTGTCGAATGGAGAACGTACTTCTGAAGAACAAACATCAGACGAAACACTAACAAACAAGCGTCGGCTTGAATGTAGTACCCTGCATTAGCCAAGAGGGATGTCTGTAGCTTGCTTTAGAGTGGACGGGGGCTTTAAAGTGTCTCTAGCGCCTGCTTTAAATTTAATGAAAATATGAAAACAATTTTGGGACAATTTCTAATTCAGTTTTAGTAGTAAAGTGAGTTCTGTTGATAAAAATTCTGGGAACTTCTACTGTTTCCTTTTACCTCAAGAATTTTTTTCATTGCCATAAGTGAACAAACTGATTCTTTGTACTGATTATGGTGCTATATCTGCTACATCAGTTCAAAATCATTGTCAAAAAGAATTACTCGCTACGCGCTTCTATAGCTTTTTCTGAGTTTTTTAAGGAATCTGGTCACTGTAAATATGAATCTGATTACCTAAAGTGATCGTAAGTAGGGACTCCTTGTTTGACAGCCCTGATCTTAGCATCATTCTCTAACCAATACTGCTTCTCAGCTGCAGCAGTGGCCTCCAACTCCTTCTCTAACTTGTCAAAGTTGAACTGAGCAAAGTCACTCTCAGTTGGTGATCCTTCTTTCTCAAATGAAGACATCCCAAAACTGAAAATTTGACCATGAACAGAGTAGGTTCATGGAGACTTATTGTTTTTCACTCAACAGAATACGAATTTCAGGTAAAACTGTGACAAAATAATAAAAGAATCATTTTTAAAACTAAATCTGAGAACCAATAAGTAACTGTGACCAAAATCATCATACACATTGACAAGAAACATCAAAAACAAAGTGAGAACTCAAATCAGTTTCCAAATCATTGCATGACTTCTTCAAAACAAGTTGCAGGGCCACACGATTAACGTCTGCAGTTTTGACTTGCGCATAAAACATTTCTGAGTTTCCGGCCTCCAAATCTTGGCTCAGATAGAACGTAATAGCTTCACAAAGATGATCGCCAATTTTCAGACTTACACATAATTGAACTTGGCTGCGATGAAACACAAATTCTGATTTATTAAACACTGTCAGTTTTAGCAAATTTTGATTTATCTCGGACTTCAAAAACTCGTGTTTGACTTCAAAAATCTGATCAGCTTCTTTTGTATTCAGAGCCAGAATCAATTCTTTAAACTCGTGCAAATATTTAGCTTCGCGATGTTCAACAACGATAGCATCTGATGTTTGACCAATAACGCACAGAGTTCTTTTCATATCTGCGTCTAGGTTACAAAACCTGTTTTGGTCGCAGATTTCTGAATTAAATGTATGGCCGAACTTAGTCTTGAATAAAACGTTTCCTCTTTCGTTTTCGAACACGGACACTACGTTCCTACAGCTATAAATTTCAGCTACATTGCACATAGAATCAAACAATCTACCTTTGTTCGTATCATCCAAACCGTTCCAATTTTTAACAGCTAAGAGAAATTTCGAAACTTCAATTTTGATCACAACTCGGGAATTCGACACAAAAAACGAGTCTTTTAAATGAACAGCTTCCAAAATTGGCCCTGGAAAAGTCAACATTTTTGGGTTAATTTCAGGAACATGCGTTTCAACAACACACGAAGTTCCATTTTCCCCAACAAACAGCAAAGAATATTCGTCTAATTCGAACTGAAAAATCCTTGTACAATGCAAATTTGCTATTATAAAGTAATTTCTGGTGTTTTCCATAACTGAATGATCAATTTTCACTATTTGTCCATCTGGCAAAGCACATATCACTAAATTTTCAGCAGACAGGTTACAATAATTCTGCAAATTTGGACTACTTTTCCGATGTCTGTAACTCGCTACCATTTTGGGGTCTGTTAACTCCATGGTGGTGCGAGACACGGATTTCCATATTAGAGGCACTTGAACAGTACCAACATTGGGAATAGAAAGCAACCAAATTTCACCATTGTGCAGCTCGACGGTGCCTTGCAAAGCATCCATTGCATAATCAAGATATTCTGAAATAACTTCTGTCAATCGAAGTTTGTCATTAACTTCTGCCAATATTACAACAATCGAAGTTGCCTCAACGCCGTTAACTTACTATAAAATCAAAACCCTGGAATAAATTTGGGTGAATTTTCAAAATTTTTGCCTCGCTATTACTTCAACTTAAGGTAGTGTTAAAACGCTCATTGACTCCTGACAAATGCAAACTGGCTACGATATTTTTATCCAATGGCGGAAAAAACTATCAGAGATTTCTAATACAAATTTCAAATTTAAATCTAACAAGAGGGCTCGCCTATTTTTTGTGTTGCACAGAAAGTTCCAGGATCCAATTATAACCTTTTAGGATATCTTATCAGGCTCAGCGAGAAGGTATGAAAAAAAGAGGGTTTTTTTTTTAAAAAAAAAACGCGCTTTCAATTCCTAATGTATTATCGAAAAACAAATATTGGTCAAAGAAGAAACGTCAAATGGTTTTCTTAATTGCTAGATGTTTCAACAATATAAAAATAGATACAACAAATAGTCAATGAATACAATCGATAACAATTTAATGATGTTATTCATTGAAAAATTTACAAAGCATAAACCAAGATCGAAAGCAGACGAATTGTCCAACAAAGAGATTTTGTGTTAAAACTAAATTTCCAACAAAGTAATTTTAATCGAATCACTGAATGATTATTTGAACAAACAAAAAACTATGCTTCGGAACTACACAAAATCATGACTGAAAGGAAGCGCATCAGTTTGAAGAGCGCAAAGTTTTCATGACTTTCTATCTATCTTACACATAAGTGCACTAAGTGCTCTCTGTGCACCCGATGCTCAGCCTTCGGTGCAGGCTGGCGTACCATCGGATCAAAATTAAACAAACCGCTAGTCAACGCATTAAAAAATTAAATCATTTTTCACCACAACAAAAACAAGTCCATAAGGAAGAGAAACGTCACGAATCTGTGGCTAGGTTTAATCAACCATAGACAGTCGGCGAAGCAACGATTCAGAGGTCACTTTCACTTTGAGCTCGAAATCACTAGGAAATAGCATTAGAAATTCAAAAACAAAAATAACTTTCCGTCTTTAAAATTAATTTAGGAACTCAGAATTCTGAAAATTCAAATTTTATGCTTCAAACAGCAAACATAACATAAAAATAACAGACTAACGGCGAAAGAATTGCTCTCGAACGACTAGTGGGAGCTCCAATCAATTGCAGCCTGCTTCAGTCCGGAGGGGGAAGGAGCCTGAATGGGACTAAGAAATCCACCAGGGGCTTCAAATAACCTCATTAGAGGTTAATATATACAACTATTAAGATTTAATGGCACCAGTTTCGGCGCACTTAGCATTTGACTTTTAGTATTAATTTAGTGCCAATTAAGCTCAGCACCTTGAAATTGTGAATGAGAGAACTTTAGATCACGCAAAACGCAGAAAGTCATTTTTGATCGTTAACAAAAATTGAATATTTCAAAAACCTGATAGGCCACAAAAGAGGAAAAGACGCTAAGAATCTAAAAAATGCAAAATAACGAATACAAAAAACTAATTGGTTTATCTATTTTATTCTTTTTTCAACTCGGATCAATTTTTTTCCAACGTAAATAATAATTTTTAATTATTTTCTGTACCTCTGATAAACGCTGACTTCAAAGCCATCAACTCTTACAAAATTTCAGCAAAAGTCCTGAAATATTGCTTTTAATGCCAGACACAATATTAAAGGGGAAAAAGAAAAAATCTTCTGTTTTTAAGAAGACTATGGTTTGCTCTTCTATTGATTATAACTTAAGAAATCAAAAGGAAGACAAGCTTAACAGTGCAAAAAAGTTAATCTCCTCAGAAATTGAATAAAACTTTTCTCAACAGCTTTTTTCTGGCTCAAAACACAACATTCAAAAATCAAACAACCAGCGCAAAACTTTATGAAATGCAGACATTAACAATAAAAAAGTCAGAACTTATTTACAAAAACAATTTTTCATTTTTATTCCAGAAATTTCTTGCTAGAGTTAAAATTTGCGTTTTGATTTTCATCATCGAGACACTGATTATCTCAGCAACAAAATTAAGGAAAGTCGAATTCATAAACATAGCTGGCAGATTGCCAGAAAATAGCCGCAATAGCTTCGTAGATCGGCAGCTTCAAAAAAAAACAGTAAAAAAGACAGACCAAAAAATTCGTCTTTTCATTGAAGGCTGATACGTTATATTTTGGTTTAAAATCTGTATACTTCTTTGCTGCCTCTATTAGCTGCTCTCAGATAACCTTTATTTAGAGTGACACACACCCATTTGACCTTATCTCTTTGAATTAAAGTAAATAAAGGTCAATTTCAAAGTGAGGAAGTCATTTTTGAGAGTGAGGTAAGTCAAGTGTGACCAAAAATTTAATCACGCGAATTAACAAAAAAAATCGCTCCACTAAGAGCGAAAAATGACGCCACACACGCACTTCAGTTAAAATTACAAGAACGAATGAACAAAAAGCAGATTTGAAGTGGTTGTGACGTCATATAGTCGTAAAAATCGCGAAGACGAAATAAAAAACATAGCAGGACAAATCCTGAAGTACAATTCAAAGAATTGAATGAAAAACTCAGACATACTCTACCTGACCAGCAGATCAATTGAACAGTTCCAGCTAGAACACAAAAATCTATAAAAATTGAGAAATTAAAAGAATCAAAACTGAACAAAATTATACTCATTGCTAAAACTCTTGAAGCTTTTAAACCTAAGGCAAATTTTTGCCTATAAAAATAACTATTTCAAAATTATGTTCAAAACAATTTTTGTTTTGGAAATCGGTGCAGTATTTTATCTTCAAAACCTGAAAAAAACTCATTGGCCCTTGAAGATCGATTAACTCGAAAATGACCAAAAAATATAAGGAAACAATTGCATTGCAAATTATCAGGAAATGTTGCTGAAAATCGTAATATAAATATCTTCTGAATCATTTCTGTGTCTCTAGGGGTTATCCAGTAACCCAATTCCAAGCTTTAAAAAACTCATTGGCTCATAGATCGATAGGCAATAATATTTAGAAAAAATTTCAAACTTCAAAAAACAGAAATTTGATCTTTTAAAATGTTGAAAGCCATTCAATTGTCCCTAGCAACTATTTAATAACATACTAGCAAACCCTGGATGTGGTTACCTGGCTATAGAGGCAAGAAAAATTAAATAAAATACAAATGTTTTGAAAAAACTTGAAAAAAAATGCAAAATCTATCCAAAAAAATTCTAATAGTCGAAATTTAACAAAACCATTGAAACGAAAAACCATGCAGTAACTTTTTATCAGAACGTGGAATAGGTTTTCTCGCACTTGAGAATGGACGAATATCAAAAACTGACAAACTTTAGGAAACCTTAAAAAAAATTGCAGATTTTATTTTAAAAATGCTAAAATTCGAGACTAAAAAGTTAAAAACCATTCCATTATTACTAGAAACTTTACAGAGCCCTATTAACAAACCTCAAAGAAGATGGCCGTGTCCCAGAAGCTGGAAAAACTGAAATATGACGAACATTGCTAAAATTTGTGATATTCAAAAGTTTAAGCCTATTCCATAGCAACTAATTTTTTTAGTAACTTATTATCCAACCCCTGATGAGGTTTTCTGGCCCCTGGGACGCAAACAACTTGAATAATGACAATAAATGTCAAAAAACATGAAAAAAATTGCAAGTTTTGTCAAAAAAATGCTAAAATTCACGATAGCAGAAAGCTGAAAACCATACCTTTACTACTAGAAACTATGCAATATTCTATCATCAAGTACTTTATCAAACCCTAGAGGAGGTTTCTTGACAACTAGGGCTAAAAAAACTCAAAAAATGACAAAAAAATTTCAAAAAACCTGAAAAAATTGCAAAAATTAGTATCATTTTGTGTGGTTGTGTTTGTAGTACCAAATCATATAGCTCATAAAATGGTCATAACAAGCAATTTTGTCTCACAAAAGGCCTTCATCACATTTTGAAAACTTCAACCTAAAACTAGTCAAACAAGAAAACTTTAAAAAATTAACAAAAAGCATGAAAAATTGCACCATTTTGAGCCCTAAAAACTCCTAAAAATGACCTTTTAACCTTAAATTAAGGCCATCCCAGCAGCTGCACCACTATAAGCACTTGAAGGACTACTAAAGCCCACTTTGGGCCTCTGATCAAACTTAATGCCCGCTGGGCTTTACCTGTTTATCCCGTTTTGAAATGTCAAAGTCATAGAAAAATGTGTGAACACATCTCAAAAAAAACAGCGCACCAATACAATTCAAATTCTTTGAATTGTAAAAACCAAGAGAAGGCCAATAATAGCCCCAGCTATCGCTGTGCGGCTATTCAAAAAAAATGCATATCGAAGCCATACCTCACAAAACACCAAGATGAAAGACCGGGGTATTTTGGGGTGCAAATTTGTTGTATTCGACAAAGTACTAACGTTTTTGTTGTACTAGCTCATTTCTGCAACTCTATCTGCAAACAAATACGATCACCTAGTTGGTATAAACTGGGAAGCCTTCAGTAGCTACCTTCATTTTTTCTGAACTGATAAAAAATAAAAAAGATTGTTTTGAAAATAAAAATTGATAATTTTTAAAATAATTTTAACAATTCATTATTGATATAACCTCATTTGACCTCTTAAATTAGGTTTTTTGTGGGACGGAGGGATGAGGAATGATTTTTTTCGTGGGGGGGGGGGGGGTGAGGGGGACTCAAATTTTAAAGATTAAGTACCTCAAAGAACTGCTCAGCCACACTATCCCCTCCGGAAAAGCACTTAAAAAATAAGTATGAGACACGAAGTAGACAAAACTATAAACTTTCATAATCTATGGAAGTTTTGAAAACCTGCTGAGAATAAACTGCAATGAAGTCTTGACAAGAGTTAGCTACACTGAGGATCATAAAAAGATGTCAATGATCTGTCAACGAACAGAAAAAAAGTAAGTGCACAATTCGAAAAAGGAAGACGGGGGTCCAATTCTCCAGGTGGAGGAGGATGGATGGTGGAGTGATGGTTTTGGGGCGGCTGGAGGTTGAGAGTTTATGGGGTCGAGGGTGTGACTGATAGGGGGTCAAATTCAAGATTAAGAACCACCCTTCACACCATTAATAGTTTCCATGAATTGAATGCTTAAAGACTAGTAAGGCCCGAGGCACTAAGAGAGCTGCTCACTAGGCACTAAAATCGGTCACGCAAAGAATTGCATTTGAAAAGTTTACAGGACTAATACAATTGATACAATTACTTCGTTTGAGATCAGTTAGTAACGCACAAGGATGAAAATTGGAAAATTATCATGAAAAAAATATGTGAAATTATCGCCTGCTAATAAACAACCCCTCTCCTTATTTGGTCTGGAGAAAACAATCCGGCCTGACAAATATTCCTCCATTTCTAAATAAAATAGGAACAACAAAAAGAATAGTATCAAAACGTTCAGCGATTCATTTTCGTAAACTAAAAGATCATAGAAACACCATAGCCAGTAGTTTGCCAGATAACCCGAAAGTCACATGAAATACAAGTTTTTGTATTTCATGTGAAGCAAAGGATCTCTTCTGATAATCCATAAGCGGTACATTTTTTCTGTCCTGTTTTTTGCTTTCTCAATGCCATTCGTTATCCATTAATTTTTTGTAGAAATTAATTTACAACTAATAATTTTTTTGGCGCGAACTTGTTGAGGAATGAAGTTATACATCGAACGAACTCATATGTACAGTGATCGACATTGTCCGACACAGTCAAGTCGTCTTAATGGTCTTATACTTCATCTTTAGGGGCCACTAGCTTGATCGCTTTCTGCAAAATGTTGCAACTCTATCTTCGTACTGCATCTTTCAACTGAGACAAAAACAGCATAGTGGTCTCTGATGGTAATTTTGATAGCACCTCGTTCAACTAATCCAAATTTGAAATAAAATTGTTGAAATATGTTCTAAAATAGAAGTGTCATTTTCAGTTTAACGAAATGGCTCCCGAATAAAATTCCTTAAATTTTTTACTGACGACATGTCCTGACTTTTATTCTAATAACAAGGATTCACAGCTGGTCATAGTTAATTATATTTCCTCAAAAAGATCTTCCCACCATTTTCCTCACCCTTTCTTACTTCTATTTCTATAGGTCTCCTATACACAAAAAGCAAGAGACAATGAAAAAATTGAATCAGGAAGCACCACTAACTCATCATGTTTACATTTCAGACAGTGAAGATTCAAGTGGAGTATCATTTTTGTATATGTTAGAGTATATTTCTTGGAAGCCTAAGGCAATTAGAGCTCAAAGCCGAGGGCGCTTGCGCCAGAGGCTGAGATCAAATTGCCGAAGGCTTCCCAGAACTATACTCTGACTTATTTAGACCCCAATTTTGCTGTTCAAAACTCAAAGAGAGAATTAAAATTTATAGTAACATTGCAATTCTCGTGCAGCGAATCAATCCAACAATTTAATGAATAATCGTTCAACCCAAATATTTTTTTCTGAATTCCTTGATATTATTGTAGCAGCGAATGGATCGCAGAGGTCGTCATTCAGCTCTGTTGTGTCACTCTCATTGTCACACTTTATGGTTTTTAGAAAAATGAGCAATTTATAAAAATATTTCTTTATATTGACTCAATTATAAACCTTAAAAAAGTCCTCTTTGCCGAAGTTGTTATATTTTGTGACTGTTTCCTGTTTTTAATTATATCCTTCAATTATCTTCAAAAAGTGTATGTTTTGTCTGAAAATGTTTTGTCTGAAAGTGTGTGTTATGAAAAAAATTGGACTTCCAATAAAATTTTCCAAGAGACATGACTTAAGGCTTCCAAGAATTTTTTCCAAGAAGTTTGCTCAGTTGATTGCTCATTTTATACAATTTTGTAAGGTTGATCTCTTCGAGACAAGTGTGAAAAGCGAGCGAAAAACTGAAGTTGAAAGTCTAGTGTGATATGAAACGTGAAATCTTGAAAAAAGTGGGACGCTTGAAAAAGTATGAAATAATGACTTCTTGCTTGATCAACTTTCAAAATTAGTGATCGAGCCTAACTTAATTGTTGATTTTCTTTAACAGCGAAATTGAGGTCTAAGGTACATAAATTCACTTCATGACGAAAGGGATGGTTCTCTACTTCAGCAACAATTCTATTAGATGGTTGAAGGGCATTAACGAGGGCCGGTACAAGTGCCTTGACTCATGGACTGCTGCTCAGCAATGGAGGAGAGTTGAAGTATGCGTTTATTTCTTGTCTGTATTGGTTGCAATTTTTGACTCTCTGGACAGTTTGAATTACGTTCATTGTAACTTTCAAGGAAATTCAGACTGAAGGTACAAATGTTTGAAAGCAATTTAGGTGGTTGATTTTCATAATTTATTTTACTTGAACACAATTGTGTTGACAACTTTGACGATAAAAGAAAAAGCATGGGCGCAAAACCTTTACCTTCGAATTGAGTTTGATGTATCTACGTAGCATAAAATGTTAGCGACGATTTCTTTTAATTTTATGAAAATAGAAGAATGCGTAATAAGGACATGACCACACAGAAATTTAAATTTACAACAACTGAAGGCTGTTTTCATTTGCAACGAATAAAAATTTAGGTTCTATTCAAGAGTACGTAATACATTGCGACACTTTCATCAAGACAACGAAACAGACCAAGTTCTTTAATTAAGACGTATAATCAGGAGAAAGAGATAAAAAAAGGGACCTAAAGGGAACTTTTGCTAGCGTCTAATTTTGAGTTGAACCTTTTAACTTTGCACTCTCATGATGTTCTCTACTTGATTATGTTGCCATAGATTTTAGCAATAGATCAAAACAATGATTTTTCAGCTCAAATTGGAACAGTGCTACACTATTTCACTTAAATGAACAAGCTCACGACTTTTCTTGAGTTAACTATGCTGCTTTCAAGAAACGCATTTGTGATGAATATTGACAAACTATGACAAGTTTTTTTTGCTAATTTTTCACAAACTACTTAGAGAAACCCTTTTCACAAACTACTTAGAGAAACCCTATAATCAAATCAGAATCCTTCTAGACAAAGAAAATGAAAAGCCTATTTTTATCAAGACTCTTGCTACAATAGCTGTACCCTATCAATTATACTACTCTCTACGTAACAAATTAAACTACATGTGTTTTCCCGATAAACATTTCGGAGGGTCAAATTGACCGAGGAAAAAAGCCCAGCCAACATTAAGTTCCTCGCCCTAACTACTCTTACCAAAAGAGGTCGACGCAATAAACTAACTCGCGGTATTTTCGGCTAATAGAGATTCTTCAATAGACATTTTTTTAAAAAAATATATCAATGACGCATATCTATCTGAGCTCGAACAGCTTTTAATTTTTGTAATTATTACGAACGATATTTTCTTCGACAAAAACTATAATAATGCTCAACGTTTGTCTCTGCAAAGTGCAAAAAATCAGCCGAGCTACATTTAATTTAAATCTGCTGTCCGTTCTGAGAGTAAAAATAAAAAGGAATATGAGAGTCAGATAACGATTTACAATAAAATAATTATTTAAGCACCATACAAAAACCGAAGGGTTCTCATTGACAGGACATTTACATTAATAGATTAATAGAGTTTGCTGCTTCAAACACTAAACATAGAAAAGCACCATTTATCGTAAGAAGAATTGCGACGCTAACACTTTTACTCGCAACATGAAGCCAGTAGACTGTTATCCTTAACAAACTCCCAAGTTTTTATAAATATAAATTATAATCGCCCCCTCATTTTTGGTACCAAATTTTGAATGCTAACAGCCGTTAATGCGAACATCTAGCTATGGTAAAACTTCAAGTATTTACTAAATTAGTCATTAAAATTTCTCATCTTAATGGCCGCAATGCAATTTTTTAGCCAAATATTTTGTTTCAAATTTTACGCCCACCTCCAAACAAAGGCTGACGTTTAATAGCTAACGAGGGCCCATTTAGAGATTGTACCGGCTTTTTAGAATCCAACTTTTTGATGGTCTTATCAGACTTTGATGGCTCCCTTTTCAGAGTCGAGGAAAATCTTTCATCGGATGATTTTAGCTTAAAGCTGGATCCGATACTTGCTTTGTTTGCCACATCAGGTCTTTTTTCAATGTATTTCTCAACAAGTAGAGGACTTGAAGCTTTCGAGCTGCTTTCAACTTTGTTTTTTCCACGTTCACTTTGGCTGTAAACCTTTGACGTCGAACCAGGGGTCCCGTTTTTACCAATTCCCACAACAGGCTTCACTTTGAATGAGGGTGGTGCAATTTGTACAACTTTCGTTTGGGTCTGGAACTTGTTAGGATCTGTCAAGGTCTTTAGGCCTCGTTTGGCGAGGATCTCAGCACGAGAGGGTATTGCAATGGGAATTTCTACTGCACTTACTCTCGTTCTCTTAATCGGGTCCGATGTTACGTCTGACTTAGATCTACTAAGAGAAAACTTCGGCTGATCTGAGGTGCTGGAGGTTGAAGGCACAAATGATGCTCTCGATGATGATGTTGAACAATTAACCGGAGACAAGCTAGTGTTGGATCTCCGACCTTGAGGTCGGGAAACGACGGAAGTGTATTTCGTTTTGCGTTTAGGAGTCTCAGCCGCAATTAGGTTCTGGGTTACTTTGGCTTTGAGGTGTTCCAGTTTCTTGTCTCTGAAATCGCAGAGACTGACGTAGTACTCACACCACCCCTGATCCTCTTCCTTCCGCAATGTGGCATTTTTGAACTCACGACTACAGAAACCTTCCCAGAGATGGTCTGTATCTTCTATCAGATGCTGAAAATAGAGGATTGGTTGAAAAACTTGTTCCGTAAAATTCGTACAATTTATCCCAAATTTATTTCTCCATTTATTCCCAATTTACTCGTTATATTTGAGACTATTCTTGACGCCGGCCTTTTGCCATGATATCAGTAAAACTTTGAATAGAGCGAGCAATCAATCCTAATCCTAAAAGTTTTTTAAAATTCGAAACGTTTATTAGAATACTGACAGGGTTATGTGATTCAATCCTCATCAACTGCATTGGGGTACACTTTTCCAAAACGGGCTTCAGAACATCATAAGGCAATGATCCGACCTCATCGATTGCATCAATATGTGCTATCAACACTTTGAGACAGCACTCCATTAACGATGGAACGCCCTCTAAAAACAAGCATTTGTTTACCAAAACACTGACATCCTTTGACGCGTGTGACCAAAAATTCACTCGAATAGACAAATAATACTAATAGGAGTAAAACGT
Organism: Convolutriloba macropyga; assembly: GCF_964194025.1. Taxonomy (NCBI): domain Eukaryota; kingdom Metazoa; phylum Xenacoelomorpha; order Acoela; family Convolutidae; genus Convolutriloba; species Convolutriloba macropyga. Next base: position 14,869,263 of record NC_134469.1, on the reverse strand, counting down.
GGAATCAAGCTCACATCTCGGTCGAAAACTACCAGAATGAATAAGAGCTGATGTGAAGTGAGCGTGACGTCAAACGAAACCTTCCGGAAAAAAAACTACAGGCTTGGACTCAAACAGAACAATTTCTAAAAGGAACAATTCTGAATTGTAAGTAGAAAGAGTATTAGAAATTAACATTAAAACGAAAAAAAAACTTTCTAACGGATTAACACAAAGTAAACCACATATCTCACTTCTTTTTCAAATTCTCTACTTTTTGTGACAAAACAATTATTCTCAATATACCATGTGATACAGTTTCCTTCAATCATCACTAAACACATGACATTAATACAGTAAAATTAATTCATACCGACAATAGCAGAAAAAGGAGTCAAGCAAAAAAAGTGTTTTGCAAAATTTATTTTCTTCAAGCTGCGGAGTCCATATTATTACTCTCGAGGACTTACAACATCGTTTTTGATCGAATCACTGATTGTCTATGAACGAGAAAGTCTATTTATCTAATAAAATTAAGAAATCTATTTAAGAAATAGTACATTTATTTAATTAGAAACCACCGTATCAAAAATTCAAGAATTTCTGAACAACTCGGTAAAAAATTTGTCCTAGAATTTTAACTGCACCAAAAATTTACACCGCCATAACTTGAAAAACAAAAGAGCTAAAAAGCATCAAAAACGGAGACAAAAAAATCCAAATTACCTCCTATTACCTAAACAAAACCTAACGTCCGAGAAATTGCTGTCGAGCGATTAGTTGGGATCTCAGATCTATTGCAGCCTGATGCAGTCGTTCGCGGAGCGGGGGAGTAAGTAAATTCCTTAAGGCGAAACTTATATCACGCAAAACGAACAAGTCAGGGGTGTAAAAGTCGCTCGAGCACTCAAAACGGTTAAGCAAAAATTTAACAAAACAGTCGGAAGAATTCCGGAAGGCACTCGAAGCGTAGGAACTTCACAGAAAAAATTTGCAGCCGAAACCAATACCTTCTGTCTTGAAACAGCAAATCGTCAAACCCACAGTTTCGTCCAAAAAATTTGGTCATCCAAAACATACATCGTTGTCATAACCAGACAGATCTGACCATTGAAATCAATCCAACACATTAAAAAAACAATTATGGCATCAACCAGTAACAATAAAAAGCCTCGCAGTATAACAAAATTTCCACCAAGAATATCATTCAAATCTTCAAACCAAAAAATTTCATTATTAAAAACATTAAAAAATTTGAACGACCAAAATTCTTAGGATGATCGAATACTGGTATAATCCAAAACTGAGAGAAAAAATAGTCATGAAGTAGCTCGAGATACTAGTCTTATAAAGCTAGAACTTCACAATCAACTTCACGACCCACAAGTCTTATTGTGAAAGCATAAGGCAGATGATATTCTTTGAAACTAAATTGATATTTTTCAAAAAAAAAAACAAAATCAGAACTCAAGCAAACCTAGATTTTTTTCGTTTTGGAGTCACCGCAGTTCAGAAATAAATATGATATACTTTTCTCGTGTTGAAGATATCATAGACAAGATATCATAACTAAACTAATTGCCAAACAGACAAAAACAGAATACTCAATGGCAAAAAAAAATTTCAATTCCAAAACAAGGCCTCAAGAAAATTCCCAGAAATCAACAATCATTCAAAACTTTGAAACTGAAAACCAGCAAATTTTCAGTGCTGCATTATATTAAATGAAATAAATTGCAAAAAAATGAAAAGGACATTCAAAGAAAGACTAAAATGAATAAAATTTTTAGACAACTGAGAAAATCAGAAGAAAAAAACTATAGGTCTCAGGAGAAAGTTAGAATGATTCAAAGTATAATGTGGAGAACATGGTCACATAGGAAAAAAACACAAAAAAGATGTTTATTTTTGAAATTTGAAAACCAATAAAAAATAAAGTACAAAAACAAATTGATTTTACCAATTAAAATCAATGCTTAGAAAAACTACATAACTATCTTCATGCATAGAAGAAAAAATGAAAACAGCTGAAAGATTCAATACATTGCAAAATTTGAACTAAAATTAAAATATTTAAAGGATTGTAAATTTGAAAAAACTACTGAATTTCAAAAACTCAACGCCACGAAAATTCAATTTATAATAAACGAAAAAATCCCCGAAGGTCCAATGAACACATTCTAGGATTTAAAACCAAAATAAAACAGAAATGAGTAAAATTGGACAAAAACTGCCAAAATCAGATAAGCATATGTACAATTTTATTCAAAGAAGATTTGATTAAAAAAACCTCACGTTAGAAAGAGGCGTTCAATGCATATCCATGAATTTTGAAGCTTGTCCACGAATTTTGAAGGGAAGTTGCCATATGCACTGATTTTTGATCATAAGTCCACTTAAAGATCCAAAAATGAAGAAATTGATGAAAACATAGCTGGCAGATTGCCAGAAATTAGCCGCAATAGATTTGTAGACCGGCAGTCCAAAAAAACAGTAAAAAAGACAGACCAAAAAAATTCGTCTTTTCATTGAAGGCTGATCTGTTATAAAAATCTGTATAAGTTATTGCTGCCTCTATTAGCTGATCTCAAATAACCTTCATTTAGAGTGACACACACCCATTTGACCTTATCTCTTTGAATTAAAGTAAATAAAAGTCAATTTCAAAGTGAGGAAGTCATTTTTGAGAGTGAGGTAAGTCAAGTGTGACCAAAAATTTAATCACGCGCATGATCAAAAAAACTCGCTCCACTAAGAGCGAAAAATGACGTCACACATGCAATTCAGTTGAAATTGCATGAACGAATGAACAAAAAGTGGCTGTGACGTCATATGGTCGTAACAAAAATAATGACGACGAAATAAAAAAAAACCAAGAGAAGGCCAATAATAGCCCCAGCTATCGCTGTGCGGCTATTAATAAAAGCCAAAAATTAGCTTCAAAAATTGAGAAAAAGATGCCCATTATACACTTAAAACGCAGTTAGTTTGGCTCTCAAAACCACCACTGTGGTATCAATTTCAGAAAGTTACATGTAAATACAGTATCAACTACAATTTTTTTCGACAAAAACTAAATTACAAAAAACTGGGCCAATTGAAGAACAATTTTCGGTCGAAGTCATTCTCTGACCTCAGCACAAGATCAAAAATCTTTTTTCGCTCAGAAAATATTAGCTCAAATGGCAATTTTACTCACTTTCGCTATTAGGTCAAAATTTTCTCTGAACGAACGCTACTTCCAGTAAAAAACCGTCAAGAAAATACTCCACTTCGAGTCGTAACAAGACCAACACGTTTACAATAGTTGCTTCAAACTTCGTTCCAGAGCAATTTTTTAAAAAAGAAACTGTCGAAACGGCCTCAAACAAACATTTACTTGTTAACATGCTTGAGATGAGCCAGTTTGACCGAAGAAGTCCGAGTTGAATCTAAAAACCTGCATTGCAAAAGCCAAAAGCGACAGAAATTTTGTGAAAAATTCTACCTATTTCTCTCGCCCTACTCTTTACACATCCGGCATTGACTAACACCCTGTTTCACCGACACTTAAAAAACAGAAGACCGCCATAACCATCCTTCCCTTCGTAAACCCGCTTTTGTTCGTAAAAACACCACGAGAAGGCAAAAAATAGCTCGGCTCAGTTTTCGCAGGCTATTAAAAAGATACTACCGCTACGTTTTCAATCCATTTCAATATGCTTCTGAGAAAAATTGTCTTCAGATATTTCATTGGTGCCACAACTAAATCTTCTATAGCTTATTATTACGTACGGTGGTTATCGTGTTTATTGTCGGCAAAGTTTCCTATGGGGTAAAACTTTCTCACCGCTGATTTCATAGTCCAACTTGTGCTTCCGACTGTAGAGCTTTGGCATTGTACGCTTAGAGACAATCGCATGTTGAAGGTCATCTTTTTTAGGTCGAGGTGACGAAACTACAGAGTCCTTGTTCTCTGCTAAAACATAAAAAGCTTTATTGGAGGCATAAACTGTTTTTTGGGGTCACAGCTTATCCTTACGTTGCACTTGTGCGTCTGTTGACTTCATCGTAAAAGATAAAATATTACGGAAGTTTTTTAACGAGTCTGCGAATAATGCTGCAGTGAAAAACTTTTTAAATCGAAACTCAAATTCAACTCTTAGTACTTAACTTCTCTTTTCTTAAAAGAAGGCATAAATGACAGAAGCAATCACCCAGGTGAATTGAAAAGTACATTTTTAAAAAATATTTTCCAAGAGTTATCAAAATTTCACAAAAATGCCAAAATATACCCGAAAACTGCCAAAAAATAGCCTCTATTGAATTCTCATTGGAGTTGAAAATGATTGTTGTACAAAAAAAATTTCCAAAGTTTGAGCTATTTTGATTGGACTCCTGCATACATACTCCTGTTTCTTAATGACGGGATACAAGGAGACATGGTAACTAAGACTAATTAGACCTTAATTTCGTTGTTAAACAAACCGACTGACGTCGGAAAAATTGCTCTCGAATGACAGGCGGCGCAATTCAATTCAGGAGCTGTAGCCTCGACAAATTTTTTCTTTATGGGTGCTGACGGTAGGATTCGAACCCCGACATTTCGTGTCCCATTCCGTAGTCTCGACAGAGGCATTAATCACTCGGCTATCAGGACCTTGTCATCATCTCTCTAACAATCGGTTTCCACTCCAACAACAACCTTTATTTCGGATTGAGACCAATTGAAATCACTCAAAAATCAGGAAAAGCGTGAAAAATTCACTTGAGAAGACACACACACGTATACAATAATTGCTTCTCACTCGAGAGCAATTAATAAACGTAACCGGCAAATTGCCGGAAAGTAGCCGCCGTTGTCCGGCTTGACGCACATTGTGATTGAAACAGAAAAAGAAAACAATGAGATAGAATGCGACTTAATTAAAACGAAAAACGTGATCAAAAGATAAAGCGAATTAAAAAACAGGAGAGCGCCTAAATAATAGCCGTTGAGAGGCTGACGGCAGCTATTAAAAATAGACAATAAAGTTAGGCTTGATTACTAATTTCGAAAGTTGATCCAACTAAAGTCATTATTTCGTACTTTTTCATGCCTCCCAGTTTTTTCCGGATTTCGCGTTTGATACTACACTAGATTTTGAACACTGTTCTGCGTTCACTTTTCACAGTCTCGCAGAAATCAAGTTGACAAAATGGTATAAAATGAGCAACCAACTGAGTAAAACTTTGGAAGGGCAATTGTTTTTATTGCGAACGACTTTGACCACGATTGCGATTTGGAACGAGAATTGGCTTTGTTTTGCGAGCAGGAAGAGCGTTAAGAACTAAAAATAGGGGAAAAACAAGATATTAACTTGAAAAACGAGTTGATGAAAAATAAATTTCCAACAGCAAAAATGGGGCTTAAAGAAGTTAACAGTCAAAATTTCATTCGTCTCTCGTTCTGCTCAAAATGCTTATTAAACAGCAGTTGCATAGCAAAGCAATCTAAAATGAACAGTCACAATCGAAAAATTAACTCAAAAATAGAAAAGGTATAAACAATACAGCACAGTTTTAGATGCCAGTGTTTGAACTTTGTTTTAAGTTAGAGTATAGTTCTGAGACCTTTTATTTCTAATGACCTCAGTTTTCCGAGAACTATACTATAAAAAATACTTAAAACATACTTCAAACACGCGCATTTAAACCGGGCTGTAGGGTTTAATCCCTTATCTATTTTTGATTTCATTTTTTGATGCTGACTGTGTACATTTAAGATTGCTTTGGTAAGCAACTGCTGTTTAATAAGCATTTTGAGCAGAATGAGAGACGAAATAAATTTTGAGCAGAATGAGAGGTTGAAAATTGTTGAGTTCTATTTTTAACATACAACGCCCGGTAATGATTATCACATTGACTTCTATACTTTATCAAACTTTGAGATTATCTTTTCAAATTCGCGGAAAGGAAGAAATTGGGAACATTAAGCTCATACTGGTAGATTATTATGGGGTGAAATAGGCGTTCCTGATACCAACAGGGCAACATACTCGATCTTCATTTAATAGTTTCGACTTTAAGTAAAACTTAGTTCACTTTTACTACTTTCTCCCTAACTGTAAAGTTGCATTAATGGTCTTAAATTTAAAAAGTTCCTTCAAATTGAGATAGACGTTAAAATTTGCTCAAATGCCTCTAAAAAGTTATAACAACTCTCAGGATGACGTTTTAGAACCATGGAGTCAAGTTTTAATGAGAACAACTCCTGCTGTTTTTACATAGAATATTATATGATTTGTAGATCTCAAGATTTAATCTTTGTTTGTCCATTATCAGTTTATCTTAAAATTTATCATCAAAGCCCTATGTAATTCCACCTAAACGGAATATTTTTAATTGCTCTCGAAGAAAGCAAAATACAATGAGCAAGGCAATTTTATGATCAACGAAGGATAGTTTAGCTTTTATCTTCAAAAAAGTATATTAAATGTCTGATTCTATCGCAATAGTCTGACTGCCTAGCAATTTCATTTGTGAAGAAGGCCTCTGATACAGTACCTTATCAAATTACAGCATCTTGGACTTAACAAAAAACTACTCAACTCCGTTCTTTATATTTAACTGAGCAATGTCTTTGTTAAATTTAATAATGCAATTTCTCCGAAAGTTTCAAAAAAATCTTGTGTTCTTCAGTTAACCGCTTTGGTGTCATTATTTTTTCTTATATTTGTCAAAATCCTGTCTGACACAATTTCGTTCAATAACTTGTCTTTATTATAATGCTTGGGAGATTCTCTCAGCATCTCGCCGAGAAAAACATCAGGCTGAGAGTCAACGTTTATCCGTGTGAACATGCAATAATGGACTAGTTTCTCCGACACAGATGCCAAAAACTCAGATTTGGAAGCTCCATTGGCTTTGAGTTGTTTTAATGCTCTTAATTTAAATGTTCCCTCAGATTGCGATATAGATGCCTCTGAAAACTTATATTAACTATCTACATGATTTTTTTAGAACCCAAATTTTAATGAAAACAGCTTTTATGCAAAACATTATTCTATGATTTGTAGATCTTAAGATGTTAATTTCGTTTGTCCATCCATTTATCTTTAAAGCCCGATGGATTTCCGCTTAAACGGAATTGAATCTTTTCAATTGCCCTCGAAGGAAGTTAAGTAATTACTGCAAATGTGAGCGTCGTTTTTATGCAAAATTTTTGTATGACACTTTTTGCGCTTTTGTTCTAGAACATTTTTTTACTTCTCAAGTGACTTTTTCACGCTTTTCTTCATCACTTTGAAGGACCTCAATTGCGCTCACTCCTAAATAAAGTTTGTTGATGAAGTAAAAGCGATTGGTACATGATAAAACATTATAGCTAGTAGTGAATTCTATCAGTCTAGGACTCCGGAGGTCGCGGAAAATAAATGCGCTTGCTAGTTTTACTCAATTTATTTAGATTTATTTAAACACTTGCACCTCTATAAACTTCTTTATCAATTTTTAATGATCATTTAATTTAAATTCAAGAAACCGCAAAAAATTGAAACCGCATTGGGCTAACACTTGTTGCTCACGGATATCAAGCAGATCAAAAATTTAAGGTTCCAAAAAAACCGAGGAAGAATAAGAGAAGAATAACAGAAAGAATTCCTTCTATCGAATGCTTTCCTGACGTCAAGGTAACAGAAGTCGAATAAACACTTAATTTTAATTTTCTTTCTTACAACTGACTGACGTCGGGTGAGCTGCTCTGAGAAAACCGGTGAGTTGTTGGTTTCGTGAGTATCTGGGGCTCACAGAGGCTAGCTTAAGCTTAAAAGAAAGGGAACAAAGGAGTTGAAACAAGATCTTTTCTGTTATTCCCCCCCCCCACTTCCATTTGGACCCCCTCCCTTACACATGTTATAGCATTTTGTTTGCATTTCATACCAATACTTAGATAATTATGCACAAACAGCATTTACAATTCAATGATGCAGCGAATTTTTGAAATTAACACATTTACATTCATTCAAATTTGCTTATAAAGTAAGCAGACAAATAATGATGCGTTTTTACTACTTTTGCGCTTACCTTTCATAAGATGGGCTTAATGATACCAAAAACTACATAATTTGGTTGCAAACAGACTGGTGGGGGAAACAGAAAAGATCCAAAACATAACCCACTAACCTCGCGGAAATTGCACTCAAACGACTGGCGAGCTGCTGGCTTTGTCAGTAGCTGCAGTTTAGGGAGACTAGCTTTAGTTTAATTCAAGGGGCGTGGGGTCAGCATCGGGTGAAGTGAGCGGGGTCAAACTCTAACAACTGCCCTTCACGCCTCACTTCACACACGGGTGAAGTGAAAGGGTCGAACTATAAGAACTGCCCTTCACATAAATTTATGTCCCCTAAACACTTTCGTTGCATCGCATACTTTGTGACTAGAAAGCCATAAGGACTTATTGCCCTCCGGGTGTAATATATTTATCCCGTTTTTGAGGACGAGAAGTCAAAAGCGTCCAAAAAATAATCGGTAAGCGAAAAACCGCATTAAAAAAGAACGCATGACTAATATAAATTGCTACATTGGGCTGGGCTTCATTGAGGGGGTATGGAGCGAGAGAGTCTTAACCGCGAAAACTGCCTCTCACACCATGGTTTTATGTTTTCTCAGCAATTTCGTTGAGTCATAGACTTAGACTACTAAGGCTCTAAGAGTCAGCGACTAAAAGTTCGCCAGATTTTACTTGATTCTAGTTTTTTTGAGGACGAAAAGTCAAGTGATCAGACGAAAAAAAAATATCAGATGAAAAGTCAGAAGTCGAAAAAAATGCATTTAAAGGCCAACAGGACCAAGCAATTCAAAATAAAATCACTTCGCTGCAAAAACTAAAGTTTATTATGCGCAAATGCAAACCTAGTAGTGGTAGTACAGACAGGGAGGGATTAGAAATGTACCCATGGGTTAGTAACAAACTTAGCACCGTTAGTTTGCCATTATTATAGCACTTGCCACAGGGGCAGACTGATAATCACGGAGGGGAGCTAACGGCAATGATTCCATACCAAAAACAATTTTTTGAATAGTTTTCATTAGCAATCCATGATTCTGCGTTACATACATGCGTTATTGTACCCTTTTGGGTATGAATTATCTACAATAAAAAGCATTGCGGTAGCGAGTCCGAATTTATTATTTTAAAAGTAAACCTGCAGATGTCTGAACTCCGGTGGCCGGACTTTTCTGCGAGGTTTTGGGACTTTGATGTTTTAGGGCCTTCGAGTTCTGCGACTGCAAAAGTGCTGGATCGAAGACAGGAGGCAGAAAAATATCAGGTAGCTCTGGAATTTCTAGCTTAACTTTCTTCAGAGGGCCAGGTCGGTGACTTTGCGGAGAGCCGGCAGCCATGACAAACTGAAAAAACAAAAATGTGAAACCGACAGCAGGTTAAGAAAGTTTTATTCTCTTTTGGTTGAACCCATGCTAAGCCCAATTTACATTCAAAGGTGATTATAGAACTCGATTGACTATTGTGGAAGTAGCACCGTTTGGTATATCTAAACTTGCACTTTCGAAAAAACCTGGACCCGTTCCATGAAATAATGACGGCGATTGGAAAATTCCAGCATTCGATACTGGAACAAAACAAAAACTTGTAACCAACAATTGTAAGCATAAATGATGAATTTAATTGTATGCTATATCTTGATTTTTGGGGGGCTATAATTTTCTGGGGGGCTATAATGGGAAAGACCCCTAAAATCTACAACAGGGTTTGGATAATTTAAGAAGTTCGCAATCTTGTAAATAGGAAGTAATGGTTAAGTGATTCTGCTTGAAGTCACTGCGAACTTCTGGCGTTTATCGAGAACCGCGAAGCGGTTCGAGATATTAAGTCAGAATTTCGAAGTGACTTCTGCAGTCACTTAAGAATGCTTAAAACACGAAACGCGCATCGTTTTAAAATGACAAAATCAACGAAATTCAACTTCTGGCTAAGTAGCAACTTCTGGCATTTTAACCTCTGGCACTACAGACTTTCGGCATTTTAAAATGTGCACGTGAGTGTTCTAAGTTAAAAGAAGCACAACAATATTCAGAGGAATTTTATAAGAAACTTGAATGCTCACAAGTCATGGAAGTTCATTAAGAAAATTGGAAAAAAATGGCAGTTCAAACATTACGCGAAAACGATGGAGGCGTTTTATCTCGTTCAAAGAAACACCAGCTGCCAAATTTCCATGTGTGCGGTGTTCCGCCTTCAGTTAATTTTGAATGTGTAGTGTTGGTGGTGCTGCGGCCGGACGTCAGAGAAGCAAACTAATCAGCTTGCTTCACTGACGCCAGTGTTGGTGGTGTTTCAAAAAAGACCCTTGAGTTATAGTTACTTTGGCACGATATGCCTGGGCTACCCTTTGCCCACTGTTGTTCCTTTTCAACAGTTATAACTTTCTTGAGATTTGCTTCACAAATCTTCTTTTGCTACCGTGAAAAAGTCATCCATTTCCTAACCATTGAATTATATCTATATAATCAACATTATGACTTGGTGTTCAAAGTTACAGTTTTTTAGCACGTGCCTCTCCTGGTACACTATGTAATCAAAGGTTCACCTATATAGAGCTATTGTAAGCCCGACATTAATGTTTGCACCTGAATGCTGGGAGCTAAAGCGATATGATTATCAATTTTTAGAGCAGTTTAATAACACATGAAATGGATGACGAACAGAAACTGTTAAAGAAGCTATTGTCTACTCTACATTAAAGTCGTAAAAGATCTTCTATTTTTTCGCAGCATAGTGTCAGGAAAGTACGATGTCGACTTGCGCAATTAGAACGTTATTCGGTGGAACGCAAGAAGATCTAGTGTTATACTGCACAGACTCGATACGAATCGCAGAGACTTAATTTTTGGTATAGAACTGGATTTTGGGTGAACATCCTCTAAAAGAAAATGCACTTTTTCGACAACATTAACTTGAAAGGAAGACTTCTAGAATTAATGCGCAAATTTTTCAAAGAGAACTGAGCTGAGAATAACCTCTGTAGTTGGATCTTTCTGTGACTGTTCCAAAACTGTCGCGCTAACTCCATGTTCAACTCTGGGACTTATAATCCCCGTTAAATTGTCACGAACCCATAATAACAATAACATAACTGAAAATGAAAACGGTCGAAAAAGGACAGATAAAAATTGAATATGAATCGCTTTTAACACAGTTTTCAGCTAAAGAGGGCAGGTTGTTCCATTCTAGCAGAAGTAGTTGTTAAGAATTCTGGGTATCACTTATACCGATGGGTGGTCTGCACCCTCGTTTGTTAGTCCAAACACAATAATTTTATCCAAAGATTGCAATTAAAAAAACGTAACCGAATAACCTCGGGCAAATTGCTCTAAAACGACCGGCAAGCGGTTGCCTTCGTCAGCAGCTAGCCACGGTTTAGTGACCTCTTGACTCTACCTCTTTATCCCGTTTCTGAGGATGAAAGTCAAACGGTTCAGACTATATTACCCGTGCACTTTATGCTGATACGGAATTTGGTTGGGTCTTCCCGGCCACCCTTGTCCTAATGACACAGCAAAGACAACGTTTTGTAGTCTTTCAAAATTCTGGTGGTTGTTGCCCCTTGCGGTACGAACAGCATATCGTATAGATTGGGTGGTCGATTGAATGGGCTTTGTGCCTTTATAGTCTCCAGCCTCCTCTGGATGACCTTTCTTGACCCTACTTTGAAGCTTTCTGTTATTCTCCTCGGCAATCTCCGGCTCCCGTGCTAAACACTCCCGCTCATCTACTAAAGCGACACATTCCCTTGTTTTCCTTTCTGCCTCGCTTTTAGTATCCTTCAACTCTCTGTTCAAAAATTCAACCAGCCTCCTGCAGGACTCCCGCTGATTCCCAGCGTTTACTGGTAATCTTTTTGTCTGTAGAAATTGCTCCTGTAGCCTTTGACCTTCTAGCTTTAACTGCCACAACTCTTCTTCGAACCGAGCCCCAGCAGTTCCCAGCATTTCGTTGTTTTTAATCTTTTTATGTTGCTCTTTATTTTGCCTTGCAGCTCTCATGTCTTTTTTTGCCTTGCAGCTCATCCAGTTACAACGCACTAATGGGGGCTCTGTCTACGATATTGGGTGCCATTGGGTCATTCCAACAATCCCCTAAACCTGATGCTTGACCATTGACTTCACCTCGAAGAGCTTGGGTGGGTAATAACAGTAATCGCACACTTTTGGTTCTGCCATTCCTATGTATTACAAAATACAATTAATCCAGAGTATCAATTTCAATTTCGGCTATTTTCGGAATAGATTTAGCATTTTTTGCATTTAAATTTACAAAATTTGTATCACCGTCACTTAGTTCAAGTGTGATCCTTCTTCTTGTCAAACTTTGTTCCTCAGAACGTTGTTTGAGATACTGAAAATACCCTAATTGGATTAATGGGTTGTAGTGCAATTACATGCTTGGTGCCACTGCGTATCATGTCGATTGACAGAAACACATCTTGGGCTGTCTTGCTAAGTTCAAGGTCATCACCATTGAAGATTCTTTCCCCTGGTGCAGTACTTGACCAATTGGCATTAACTCTGTGATTGGGCATCTCATCGCGCTTTTCAATCAATTCTAGTCGTCGGTCACATACATTCCATGATCTTTTCTGCAACTCGAGTGCGTTCGGGTACAAGGGGTTGCAACTCGTTATTATAAAATTTCCATAGAACTTTAGAATTGGGGTCCATGTATCTTATCCCTTCTGAACTGTTGTCAGAAGACACCCCAACTGTCATTTGCTCGGTAAAAAAAGAAATTTTTCTGACACGCACGACAACTTTAACGCACTTATGGACATAAAGTACTCCTCTCGCTCTTTTGGCGTGTAATCCCCTGGCGTTTCTTTGATGTGAAGACTTGGTGTGCGTTTCCATTTATTGTTGTTGTTAGGATCATTGCTCTCTAAAATTCTTCTATGTGACATTTCAATAGCTCTATTTCGTTCAAATTTTTGAACATGCATCGAAAATCCCACACAAAGAGTTGATCTCGCTTCGTGTCCGTGATATCTGTCCCAGATATATCTGTTAGGGAAAATTGATCCTCCAGGATTCATTTGTGTAATACACGTTTTTGTGGTTTGTTTCAAAAAGTTGAAAGTCGTCTACCTGTTTGCTCTTTTTTACCTGAACTTTTAAATTTCTTTTTTCTTCTAACTTGCTGGTCGAATACCTGTTGTTTCCAGCGTTGAAAATCTTTGCTGTTATTGAATTCGAACATTTAACTATCGTAACATATTCGGTTTTGCATCTTGGTCAAATATGTATTGTACTTAATCCAATTCAAAGGTATCTCCTTGATATAGCAACGTTTGCTCTTGTTTCAAAGGGTCTTTAAAATAAAACCAAGTTCCTTCAGATATTTCCTTAGTTGATTGAACAAACTTCCCATGAATATTTCAGAATTTATCATGATGTTACCTTAATTATCTCTGAGTCGCTTCGTCACCAACCATCCCATTAAGTTTTTCCTTAGGAGCATTAAATTTAAAATCAACGTGCCTCGGTAACACCCCTTTGCGTCCCTGCCATAGTTTTTAGCAGACTGACTCTTTTAAAGGGTAAAACGTTGGAATTATTTAGGTTTTCCTGTTGAGGCATGTTGAATTGTCCTACCAACCAATTTTATTAGAGCAGTTACAGTATAGGCGGCTCTGTACATGCAGTATCCTAGTTTACTCATGCTGCTGATCACAGAGTAGATGAGTCCCCCTTGGTTTACCTGCTCCTTCTTGATATTAGACGTTTCGCATAGGGTCCGTTCAGACATGGCAAAATTGTGCATCTGCAGAATGTTCTCGTTCTCAAAATCATACCCACAATCTCTAAGGATTGTGCTAAATCTAATATGCTAACCAATTGCAGAGATTTCCAGTACAGTTGCACGTTCCAATGTGGGGTCCACGCCCTCTGCATATTGTCGTATCACTTTTTTAAAAGAACGCATCACTATCGAGCTTTTCTCTGAATCGTTATCCTTGAATAAAAATAGTCTTTCAGTTTCCGTGGTCTTGTTTTTCCCGACGCACTTCTTGTTTGATATTGTCCATTGGTAACATTTTGCGAAGTAGAAGCCGGGCTTCTATTTGGAAATTCATTGCCTTCACTCCTTTCGGTTGTTGCCAAGGCTATCCCGCTTCTGTTGTGTGGCTACTTTGGAGCAATTATCTTTGTGCTTCTGCTCTTGTTGTCTGTGTGAGTAGTTAAGGATTCTTTTGTATTCCCGCTCATTGATGTTTCAAACAATTCCTCCTTGACTGTCTCATTGTGAATTTCTTTTCTAGGAAAAATTTGACTATTATTCCCTTCAGGATTAACTTTTCTTTTTTTGGGTCATTCACTTTGGAGTGCCTGCTTCAATTTATACAAAATTTTTGCACTCCGTAAGGTCGTTTTGTGGTATTTTCGTTTCATTCTTTGCCTTTTTATGTTCTTTTTTATCAGTCGTAGCACTACTGTTAAAACATTTCCGTCGATTGTAGTGGACATTTTTTTGTGTTTTATGATTTCATATCTTCATTAACAAAGTTTAAATTGTTGATATTTCACGTATTACTTGCGGTCCACTGTAAAACGATTCAAATTTCTTTGTCTGGCCAGTTTTTATTGTGGGGCTGAACACCATTACTAAACAACCTACTTCATATTGTGGTCCGAATGTGCTACGGTCAGAGCAAATTTTTTGTCTTTCTTGCTCCCCATCCATGGTTTCCAAGCTTTCACGGCAGGATTTTTTTGTTCGCCTTTCAAGCTTTCGACATAATCACTCAGGGTCGGGTAAATTTTGGTTTGTTTTGTTCGATTGGTGCGCTCTATCATTGCGTTTCCTTGAGGATGATAAGCTGTTGTTGATGTCCTGTTGATTCCCAGCTCTTTACACATGTTCGTGAAAAGATTCGACATAAAGTTATTGCCCTTGTCACTATGGAGATTTGCCAAACAACCAAATCTTGAAACCAATACGTTTACAAAGGCCTCAGCTGCCGTTGAAGCTTCTTGGTTGCTCTTGGAAATTGCATCATACCGTTTTGAAAGCTGTGTGAACTGATCTCCAACTAACAGAATGAATTTGTTCCCTCTTGACTCGGGTAAATGTCCCGTAATGTCCAAAACAACCTGCCAAAGTGGGTGACTTGTTTTCCAAGTTGTCAAGTTGCTTATGTGTTTCTGGCGTGCCCACTTCTTCGACAGCATGCTTACCACCTCGTGGACATCTTTTTTCATCCCGTTCCAGTAGAATCGTTCACGAACACGATCAATTCTCTTAGCCATACCAAAATGTCCGCAATGTTCACGAAGGAAAGGTAGAAGAGCATTTAAAACTGGTCTTTGGATAACTATTTGAGTTTTGTTGTTTTATTGTTTTCCTTAACCACCAAAGCCAAACAGAGAGGCACCGGTGGTTAAAATATAGGGATCCGTGTCATTCAGATATCATCCCAAAAATGGTGCCTTCTTTAGTGCTTGTTTTAGTTGTTCAACTGCTGATTCACACTCTTTGCGCCAAGAAAAACGTTCTTCTTTGTTAAATAGCTACCAAAATATTTCATGAAACTTCTGTAAAAACCGACTAGTCCTGATATAGCTCTCAATTCTTTTATTTTTCGTGGGCTTTTCATTTTACTGACTGTCGCTACTTTCTCCGGATTCACTTCTACGCCTTTACCTGATACAATACGTCTCAGAAATTTTTTTTGGCGAAAACTTAGTTTTTGAGCCTTTTATTTTCATTCCAGCGTCTTAAAAACGTCTAAGTACGAGATCTAGACGGTTGAGATGTTCCTGAAAGGATCTACTGATTATGATTATGTGGTCCAGGTATACCAAAGAAACTTCATATGAGATTCCCGCAATGATCAACTCTATTAAATTTTGGAAAGTTCCTGGCGCTGACGCCAGGCCCATGGGTAGTCTCCTCCACTTATAGAGTCCTATTGGAGCTAAAAAAAGTTGTCACCTTCTGCAACTCTTTGTCCAGCGCCATTTTAAAATATCCCGATGTCAAAGCGATATTGGAAAAATAACAATTTCTGTCTAGGGAGTCAATGACGTCATTTATTCTCGGTAGCGGCCAACTGGTATTCTCGATTTGTTTGTTCAACTCTATGTAATCTACAAATAATCTGTAGCTGCCATCTTTCTTTTTCAAAAATATTGATGGTGCTGCCAAATACGAATGGGTTGGTTCAATTAATTTTGTATCTTATAGATCTTCAACAATTTTTTTCAATGCTTTTTGTTTATCAAAGCTCAAACTTCAATAACTTCTTCTAAACGGCTGTGCATCTTTGTTAGGTTTAATTTGGTTTTTTTTGTAACAATATCCTAAGTCATTCGAGTTTCGGGAGAAAACTTGTTGATGTCTCATGAACAATTCTTGTACTTTTTCTTTCTGCTTGTAATTTAGATTAGATCTTTCCGAGTTTGCAAGTTTTCCCAATTGAAAAGTTTCCAAAGTTTTTGGTTTATTTTGATTTGTGAAGATTCCATTCTTAACTAAATTCTGTTTGTTTCCATGATAGCTTCCTACTTTAGTGCTTCCATACACCGTCACTGGTGCGTCCGTTAGATTCAATACTTTTATCAAACTGGAAACATCTTTCATTGATATCATACAGGCGGCTAAAAGGAAACCAGTCTTTAATTCAAAATTTTAAAAATCTTCAACTGCTTCCACTAATCCTTTCACTTCCTGAATTTCTTCTCCATCATCATCAGCTAACTTAATTATCATTAGACATTGGTTTTTATTTTTTCTATAAGTAATTTCCCCGCAATTGCAGAAAGCTGAACAGCTTGCGTTTTCTTTGTGGTAAGCGGTATTGAAATCTTAAACTGGCTGCTACATGGTTTCTCTCCGTGTAACTTCAATACACATTTATTGGTTGTCAAGAAATCATTTCTCAGCAGACATTTTATACCTTCGTTTGCCGTTATAACATATTCTTGTTCAACCTCCCAAAGTCTTGGCTGCAACTGTACCAACAGCGTAACTCTTCCTATTATTTTGACAGCTGAGTCATTGGCTGTTAAAACTCGTTTTGTGTATGTTTTCACATTTCCCGGTTTGCCCAGTTTTTCGTATGTGGACCAGCTTGAAAGCGATATACTACTTCCACTGTCTTTTAATCCAACACATCTGTTCCCATGAAGTATGATTTCTGCGTTTAGACATTTAGTTGTGTTTGTCGAACAAAATCTAATGACATCTCAGTTCTCGGTGGTTTTCTTTTTGAAAGGACTGTTTCTTTTCAAATGTTGGGCTCTGCACTTGAAACCCTGCTTGTCGTTTCTCCTAGACTGTTGATCTCTTCCAAAACATCTGTCTCTGTGGCTAGTTCCTGGCATTGGAAAACGCCGTCTGTAGCTGAACCCAAGATCTTGTTGTCCGCCATCACGTCTGTGGTCATCCCATCGTCCCCGAAAACTACTTCGTTCCCTCAAGTGATTCCGACTGCTTTCACGACTCTATTGCAGATCTTTTTAGCCTAAGTGAAAAATAATGTGGCAATTCATCAATTTGGTGGGTTGGATCTCCTTCTGTTCAATTCCAGTTTTGTAATTCTGCTAAAAGCTCAAAGTGCGTCCCGTAGCTCTTCAAGTCTCATCAACCGGTGAACGCTTCCGGTAATAGCATTCTTGAAGTCGAGCCCGTTGGCAATTTTATCTATCTGTTTTTTGATTTATAACCTTTTTAAGACCTTTTTTAATGTTTACAAGACTAGTTTCTCTAATATATTAAAATAAGTTGATTGTCACTAAAATCTGTCCTCTCTTTTTATTTTCCTATAAACTTATATTAAATGATTTTTTACTGTTTAGAAATTTAAATATTTATTTTTTTGCTTCAAGTTTTAAAAACTTTTCATACAGTCTTATTATTGATGACTGTTCCACCTAGTTTGTTCTAATTTTGAAGTGGTGCTCACTGTATGTTATCAACAACAGCAACACCTGCGTAAACATGTTATTTCCTTTTAATTGATTTGTTGTACTCTTTCCCCTCGCTGATATGTTGTTCTTTTTTTCACAACGAGTAATGGCTAGCTCGCACACGAGTGATTTAACAATAGGATTTCCGATGACTTGTAATGAGGTGATTCTGATTTTTTATCCCAAATCTTTTTGTTGTTCAAAATTTAACTCGATTCCCGAGTATTTTTTTCGTTTTTGAATTAAGGTGCTTTTCTTGTTTGTCTTTCTACCAAAAATTTGTTAAAGTTTTTGAAATATTAAGTTAATTTTAAAACTCTGTCGCCACTATAATATCCGTGCACTTTAGGCTGATACGGTTATTGGTTGGGGTTTTCAAAAGCACTTCACAACGAGTAATAGCTAGCTCGCACAGAAGTAGTTTAACAATAGGAGTTCCGATGACTTGTAATGAGGTGATTCTGGTTTTTTATCCCAAATCTTTTTGTTGTTTAAAATTTAATTCGATTCCCGAGTATTTTTTTCGTTTTTGAAATAAGGTGTTTTTCTTGTTTGTCCTTTTACCGAAAATTTGTTAAAATTTTTGAAATATTTAGTTAATTTTAAGTCTCTGTCGCCACTATAATATCCGTGCACTTTAGGCTGATACGGTTTTTGGTTGGGAGTTTTCGAAAGCACTTTACTTCTTGGGTGTGAGCTAGAGAAAATGTTTTAGGTCAAAGCCTTTATTGAATATAAGAATTACAATTGTTGCACAAAAGTTAGAGTTAAAAGTTACAGAGTTAGAGGTTTTAAGAAGAAATTGTTGAACACTGTTGTTAAAGAGATAAATAAGTTCCATTGCTTGGAGGAAGGCAGCTGATTTAATGAGATGAGATTTTAATTTTGGCGGTTGCTTGTGTTCATATCAGTGGCTAACTTTTGATTTCTGGTTTATTTTTTACCACTTTCTTTATTCGGTCTGGGATTTTCTCATGATTATTCTTACCCGCATGGGTTCCTGTTAATTAAACTAACAGATAACAGGTTTACCTGCTCGACAAATGCAGTCAAGAACAAACATTCCTTGAAGTATCCCGTCAAGGTCTAAATCCGTGCTGTTTCCCATCATAATTTATGGTGCTTTTGCTTTTCTGTTAAAATCCGGTTTTTGTCCATTGCAATCTGTTTCGGTTACTTAATATCAGTTGTGAAATATTTTAATGGTGTTTTCATTTTTAATTTACAAGCATGTCATACGTTCTATTTACGGTTTACAATGATTTAGGGGTTACGATATTTGTTAATATTAAAACAAATGATAAAGTAAACCAAGAAAAATCAATCATTGATACGAACAAAACCAACCACCAAAATTTGACGTTAAAAAAGTCACTTTATAGTAAATACTAAACAGTAATTCCTAAATAGAACGTATATAGTAATCCCTAAATAGTAACCCCTAAATAGAAACTCCTAAATAGAAGGCAAGCTACAAGAGAACATAACCAACCACCAAAATTTGACTTTTGAAAGGTAAAATCTCATCTCATTAAATCAGCTGCTTTTCTCCAGGTAATAGAATTATATCAACTTGTTAACAACAGTTCTCATAAGCTTATTCTTCCGAATTTTAACTCTGAAAATTTATCTCTATAACTTTTGTTCAACAATTCTAATTCTTATAATACATAAAGTCGGTGACTTTAAACATTTTCTCTAGCTCACATCCGAGAATTAAAGTGCTTTCGAAAACCCCAACCAAAAACCGTATCAGCATGATTTGCACGGATACTATAAGACGAAAAAACGGCCTAGCAAAATAGTGCATAAAAGAGACAAATAGGATTAATATATTTGCTACAAATTGCCTCTGAGAGCAATTAACAATGATTTCCTAAAAAGTGACCGTTAGGTGATTTATGATCAAAACTACAATTCTCCTATAACTTATTGTTAATGAGGGTCAGAGATGATGAGGTTACGCCACATAACAGCAGTTGAAGTGCGGCATCAACAAAAGGAGAGAGAGAGAGAGATAGTGTGAGAGCGAGAGAGGTAAAACGGGAACGCGAAAGAGAACGAGAGGAACCCTAACCGACAGAGAGAGAATTAGAGAGAGGAATATTTCCCATGACGTGATTCGACTTTGCAAGTTCTTATTTGTTTAGCCTTCTTAGTAATTTAAAAATCAAAAAACTGAAAACGTAAAATTTCTAAAAAAACGTTTTCAACTTCACAGTAAAAAAGTTCAAAACAATTTTTTATCTCGAAAGTTCAGTCCAGTAACCCATCGCCAAGACTTGAAAAATTTCGTTGGCCATTAATAGTCGTTAAGCTCAGAAAAGGACAAACTTTTAAATTACAAAATATTGCCAAAGTTCAAGATATTAAAACCTTAAAATGCATTTCATTGTCTCAAGAGATTATTCGGTATCCCGTTTTCAAGCCTAAAACACTCTCAGAGCCTCATAAAGATCCATACACTTGCAAAGTAATAATTTTCCAACAAATTGAAAATTTTAACTTTTATCCAAAAACGACAAAAGTGGAGTCTGGAGTCATAAAAAATTGATCGCCATCGTATTAACTCTAGAATCTATACAGTAGCTTATTATCAAACATTGGAGGAGGTCCCAGGGCCTATGCTGCGGGAAAAAAATCAAAAACTTGAAAAATATTGCAAATATTTTAAAAAAGTGCTGAAGTTCTTGAATTGGAGGCCATCTCATTACATCTATAAACTATGCAGTAACATACTATTAAACGCTAGAGCAAGTTCCGTGGCTCTTGATGACAAAACATTTCAAAAAACTTTAAAAAAAAATGCAAGTTTTTAAAAAACAATGCGAAAACTTGCGATATCATAAATTTGAAAAATAATCCATGACCAACAAAAATTCTCCAGAAACTTAGTATCAAACCCTAACGGAGGTTTTCTGACCTTTGAAACTCAAAGAACCTGAATAATGAAAAATAAATATCAAAAAATTGAATAAAATCAAATTTTGTCAAAAAATGCTAAAAGTCGTGTTGTTAAAATCTTGATGCTAAAAGACATTTCATTTAATCTAGAAATTATAGAGTAACCTTTTTGCAAACCGCAGAGAGGAGGCTCCTTGGCTCTTGAGGCTGAAAAAACCTTACAAACGACAAAAATTTTCAAAAAAACTTGAAAAAAAGCAAGTTTTATTTTTAAAAAAAATGCCAAAATTGGCAATAAAAAGCAAAAAAAACTATTCCAAGGCCAACAAAAAATTGTCAGTAACTTATTATCAAACCAATTAAGATGTTTTCTGGCCATTGGGACTGGAAAAACCTGAATAAGGAAAAATAACAAGAAATCTTAAAAAAATTGCACGTTTTGTCAAAAAATGCTTAACTTCGTGATGCTAAAACGTTGAAAGCATTCCATTAGCACTAGAAACTATGCACTAACCTATTATTAAAACTTAAAGGAGGTTCTCTGCCACCTACGGGAGATAAAAATAAAAAAAATGCCCACAAAATGCAAAACTGAATAAAATTGTGTTTTTAGCAAGCGGGTGTTCGTCAGTAGCTAGCCACGGGAGGAGATATTTGCACCGCGGGCTAATGGGGGAGGGCGGGGCAACAGTGGGGTGGTGGGCAAAAGCGCGGTGGGAGGGACAAAAGTGGGGGGTCAACAGTAGGGGCGTCTTCAACCTCTAAGAACCGCCCTTAACACCATAATTATAAGCATAAGTCTCCAAAACAGTTTGAGCTGAAAAAGAGCTGAAAAGTTGTGAGATTACTTAAAACCCGCTGCTCGCTACCTGTGTATCTCGTTTTTGAGGACCAAAAGTCAAGAGCGCCAGACGAAAAATATGCCAAGCGAAAAATCGACTGACAGGACTATTATAATTGCTACATGTTTCGTGTGAGAGCAATTAAAAAACATTTGAATTCCGAGGGTACATAATTAGTAGAACTACATAGCGAATGGGAATGGTGTTTTAATAAATATTACTTGATTTCCGTTTTTTTTAAAATAATTTCTATTGAATTTATCACGTCAAGCAATGGACAAGTCATAAAACAAAATTTCGACAATGAAGGGGTAAGAAAGTAAGCCCAGCAGATCAAATGCTAATGAACCTAAAATCAAACCACAATGAATTAGTACATGATAACCTTCTGGATTTGCATTAAACTTTTCAAAACGAAAATTGACTGAGTGGCATTTAAATTATTTCTTATGGCGTTTCGTTTTATCAAATGAGGGAGGTCATTCCAATTTTTTTTGCAGAACGAACAAATCCATACCGCAATCTATTGCTTTCACATCTCTCTCTGCAGAAGATTTCTTGGTTCTATTAGAGGCTTCAATTCTCAACGTCGGGAGTGGTCGACCATGTGTAGTATCAAAAAACGTTAGAAGCTTTTTTAATTTTCCAGTAATAAAGAATTTTTTTGCTTTCTAAAAACAAACTATCATATTAGATAACACTGTGCTTCTTTTTAGTTCCTTGGTGGAATCACATTTCTTCCTATCGGGAATTGTTTTCAGTGCCCAGTTGATTTGTTTTTCAGAAAATATCAAGGAGTTCTTGGTCTTCGCCTTTTGCTGTTGTTAAAACTTAGGTTAGATATTTGAATTGGATGAGTAGAGTGATTACACTATATTGAATCTATTGTGGAATCGCAGGGCGAATCCTAAATTATGTGTGTTTTACTCAATTCGCTAAATGGAATTGCAAGGCGAATCCAGATTAAGTTAGACTTGAGTAAATAAGAAGCGATTACAGAGACAACTTGAATTCAGGAGATTAATCGAGATTATGATTACTTAACATAAAATAGTATGAACAAACTATGAAATAATTTAGTAGACTATCGGGAATATAGTTATATGTGAATAATAAAAGTCAGCATAACCTTAGTTATAAAACGCATGATATAAATATTAAAATAGAGGGTAAATAATAATTTAGTACACATAAAGGTTTCGATATATATTTATGTATCCATAGGTATCACATTTCCCCCATGACAGGAAAAAATTGTGTAATAAATTTAAATTTTGTTAGGAAGAATCAACACAAATAAATTAAACATGTGGAAAAGATTGAACAGTACAAGTTTCAGAATCATTAGTGGAAAAGCGCCACGAATGTAAAATTAAATAAATGGAAAGGCATTATTTTATGCATTTGCAGAGCAAATACATGTTGAGAAATATGTGTGCACAAGCAGTGGAGATACTATTGAATACTATATGGATGGAATTGCGAGGTGGATGCAGCAATTATAATTTTAAAACACAACGAAAATGGGATTCGCAGAGCGAATACAGATAAGAATTGCAATTGAGGAAATGAGAAATGAAATTAAGGAATAAATGAAACATAAATACAATAAATTGGATTTGCAGAGCGAATACATGACTGAAATTAAATGCAATGGTTTTTTCAACAGTTTTGAAGTTTTATCAATTGTCCTTAAATTTTGTTCTCAGCATCCCATACTGACATCTCTCTTTCCTGTTCATATTCATAGTAACAAATTCTGGAGTCGGGTGGAGATAATTGACCAATTTGAACATCGGGCTTTGGTGAAGAAGGAACTCGAGATTGTTCGGCACTTTGAATTAAGGCAACTACTATTTTTTCGGTGGCTGAACTTTTCTTGCTTTGTTTATTCGTCTTGCGTTTCTTTGATTTGGAAGTGTTAGAAGATGTCAAAGAACTAGTCCGGGAAATGTCTGCCTCCGTAAAGCCGTAGAATTGGGGTCGTTTTTGCTTCCGCCCTTCGTTCTGTGAAGTAGTATCTGATACCAGTGACGATTCGGGTTGTTCTTGAGGTGGTGGTACTGGCGGAGCGGGTACTGATGAAGGTCCAGGTTGATCTTGAGATGCACTTTCACTGGGTTCGTTCGGAGGGACTGTGGTTCGTCTACGTTTAGGTTGTGGCTTCGAGGGTTAAAGCACGGGTGACGTTGGAATTGACGGATGAAACTATTGATGTGGTGTCGCGTTGTCGGTGACGTACTTTGATTTCTCCCCTCTTCTGTTTTTTCAAGTCATTGCTATGCTTGGCTATTTTTGTTTCTGTTGTTTGTTCATATGGGGCGGGTCTGCGCTGTGCGTAAGTGCACAGATTAGTGGCGCGCTCCGCTTTAGTGCCAAATTTTGCCAAATCACTGTCCCGAACTTTTACATGTGCTCGTCCTGGCTCGTCGATGATTGTTGTCGTTGGGGAAGATTTGGTCTAATACGACCCAGGTTTAAGTACTTCGTACAAACCAGCGAGTTGTGTTTTTGCTCATTTCTTGTTCGGCAGTTTTTTGGCAAGTTTGATGTTTAAAGAGGCCTCAGTTCTGGGAATGGGGTTCAAAATTTTGGGAGGGATTATGAATCGGGATTCCTTGTTATCGGAGTCACGATAGCGGCGGCCTGCGTCCTGTTGTGCCGGACACATATTTTTCTCAATCTCCAAATCGCTATCAGGATTGACCCAACCCAATTCGTCGAAAAAGTCATCTGCAGGGACCGTGTCGGCATCTAAATAGTGGTTAATAATTTTTTCATAAGTTAGATTTAGACTCGAAGGAACAGTTCTAATATTCTTTAAAGGCGTATTTGCAGGGCGACCAAAATGAGCTTCGAACGGTGTTATCTTCGTGGTTTTCTGTTTTGTTAAACGGAGATCTGAAATAATCTGTTTAATTGCAGTAGAAGTAGCAGAGCTTTCTTTATTTTCAGCTTTCATGCAGGATAGACTCCTTTTTATTGTTTGAATCATTCGCTCCACTAATCCAATAGCCCTATGATCACCTACAGGAGCGTCAAGAATGTCAATGTTATTTTCATTGCAGTAACTTGTAACTTGTTTACCTACTAGACAGGTGGCTTGATCTAAATGTATTGTTCGCGGAGTCCCATGATTATATGCATATTCTCGAAGAAATTTAACATTGGTCCCATTAGCCTTTTCAAAAATCTCAACTGTGGGGTACTTTGAATAACGATCGATACATGTTAAAAAGTAGATTTCTTTATCTTTTTCATTCAATATTGGACCTCCAAAGTCAATTTGAATTTCCTCATTAGGGGTCCTGACATAATTTATGTGGATGCCACTTAGATTTAGGGATGATAGGTTTGAGGTTCTTACCAATATCTGTACACGGAACACAATCGGCAGTTTTCGCAAGAATTTCCCTATGCATGTAGGGCCACCATGCATATTGGGATAAGGAGATCATCCCCCAACTTCCTGGATGCGTCATATGGATTGACTTGATTACAGCATCTTTGATCGAGTTCGGGATCGCGACGCGTTCGTCGACGCAAAGGCATCTGGACTTAACGTGAAGGTCCTTCCAGAAGGAGTGGTTGTAATGGCTGACCTCTTTACATCTAGCCTTGTCGTCTTGCATCACACAGTCCATGATTTCCTTTAGAACAGCATCCTTGCTGGTAAGAACTGCGAGGAAGGACTTTGTGAAGAGTTGATTTAAGTTATTTTCGAAAATCTCCTCCCGGGATAGCTCAAGGTCTCGGTGTTCGGGTGATGAAGAGGCCTGGGTATTGTTGATGCTTGCACTAGTGTTTGTATTTGGCGTGGATTGCGCTCTGAAGGTGACTCGGGGAGTTTGCGGTGAAGTTGTGGGATTGTTTTGAGCGGACCCATTAGCAGACATTGTGATATGATTTACGTTAGTGCTAGTATTGGTGGTTGAATTGAGCTTTAAATTTTGTGACTGGATTTGCGGAGCGGATACAGTATTGATTTTGAGCAAGTGATTTGCGTGACAATTGAAGTTAGAAATGAATTTTTGATTGTAATTATTTACTTTTCCTAGAGTAGTGAAAGAGTTATTTGAGGTTTTTGGAGTATGTGCGCTGCTTTTAGCAATTTTGCAAGAGTGGACGCGCGTTTTGATTACCTGTAAATGACTTTTGCTGGTAGGGTGCCGCTTTTGGAATGGAATTTTATTTGAGTGAATAAATAAAGTTGTAATTGCGTCGCGAATGCGGGAAATTGTAGCTACCATGAATTCCTCATCGTATTGAGTGATGATTTTTGCTTTCTGATTTGGTTGGCGCGAAATATAATCAACTAATCCCATTCTAGTGCCAGGGAATGGGATCTATCCACCGTGTTAATCAACTATCATAGAATTTATTTGAACGATGAGATTCTAAAACTGAAAGAAGTGCTCTATGATCGGTCAATACTGTAAAGTTTTTTCCAAAAAGATAATATTTAAAGTATTCAATGGCCCAAACCACGACAAGCAATTCGAGTTCATTGATACTGTATCGTTCTTCATTTTTATTAAAGAAACGAGATGCAAA
This sequence comes from Convolutriloba macropyga, assembly GCF_964194025.1. Classification (NCBI taxonomy): domain Eukaryota; kingdom Metazoa; phylum Xenacoelomorpha; order Acoela; family Convolutidae; genus Convolutriloba; species Convolutriloba macropyga. The sequence continues at coordinate 14,843,041 of NC_134469.1, read as the reverse complement.
AGCTACCGTTTTCCACCCTTCACTATCCAATTGTTCAAGCGCAGCGCCTAGACCTTGGGGATATGCATCGCATTTGACCCAAGTTTCCAAGATCGGATTAAAATGAGTATTTTCCGTAGCATTTGCAATTGTAGTTTTAATATGTTCGAAATGAATTTGATGGTTTTCAGTCCAGAGAAATTTTTCATTTTTTTTTAATAGAGGCCGAAGAGGGTGACAAATTTTTGCCAAATTGGGAAAGAATTTGCTTAGATGATGAACACTACCCAAGAATGATCGTAGCTGTTTTAATGTTTTTGGAGCCTTGATTTCTGCTATTGCTGCTGTTTTCGATTCAATAGTTTGAACACCATTTTTGGAAAATGTGAAACCTAGCCAGTTTATCTGGTGTTTTTCAAAATGACATTTACTTAAGTTTCTTCTGAGATTATCGGCGTCAAGTTTTTGTAAGCATTTGTAGACGTATTGAATGTGTGATTCCTTACTCCTTTTGCTAACTATAAGTATGTCGTCAAGAAAGCAATATGTATTAGTCAAACCAACCAATGTGTAATCCATGGCCTTTTGAAACTCCGCCGGCATAAAAGCCCGTTTTAAAACGATACGTACCAGTCGCATCACCAAATATAATATTGAAGTTACAGTGGCGAGAGGTCTCCGGATGCAATTTTAGTTGGCTATGTGTGTATTTTAGATCAATTGTTGAAAAATATACGTTATCATCTGGATTGGAATTGTTGATGTGCTGTGAAATAGAATCGATAAGACTGTCTATGTTCGGCATTTGGTACTTATTTTTATGAATTGCTTTATTCAAAACTTTTGAATCAAGGGCTAATTTAACGGATTTGTTTTTCTAACTGTGATTACGATTGGTGAAACAAAATTCTTATCAGAGCATTCCTGTAACTTTTCGATATGTACTTGATCTGAGAGTTTGTTCAGTTCATCGGATACTTTATATAACCAATTTATAGGAACACGCCAATCTTTTTGATGTGATGGGGTATAATGTTTACAAAATTTTGAGCGAACTGTATGTAATTTTGACTTACCAAATCTGGAGATTAAATCAGGAAAATCGGTTGCAATTTGTTTTTTGACTGGACAGTATTCCTGTTCTACCTGATTAATTGTATTCGGGCTGTTAGATTGTTGAATTGAAAGTCCAAGGGCAGGGAACAGATCTCTACCCAATAGTGAACGGTGACCATCTGTCACTATTTGAATTTCGCTTGGATTCGCGTACCAATTGTTGCTTTGAATTGATGTTTGTAGAATAACTAGCGTTTGAATGAGTTCATTAGAGAAAACTTTCAATTGTTTGGGAACTGCCTCGCGTATCCACTTTGAGTTTGAGTCTCGGGAAATGATGGAGTTTGCGAGCATTTCGTTTATTATCGTGCAAACGCTGCCCGAATCAACCAAAACATTTGTTGCTGTATTTCCGAATACCACAGGGAGATTAATTGCTTCTATTGAAGTTGTAGAGTCTGTTGAAGATACTGATGCAGTGCAGTCATCCCCATCCAAAGAATAACTTGATTAGAAATCAGGGTTGAAATCTTCCGAAATTTGATCAACGTTATCAGTCTGATCTTCATTTTCCACATTGTTGACCCGGGGTCTAGGTTTTGGGTATGAGCTAGGATCCGTGGGTTTGCGAAAAATTTAGCAAAAGGATTTTCAATGCCACAGTTAATGCATTTCTTCTCACGTGCAGGACATTTATTTCGATGTTCTGAAGTCCAATACATTCAGCAAAAATGAAAAGTCGTAGGCTTTTTCCGTGCAGTGGTGTACATATTGGAGAAAGGGGTAGCATTTGCGATGCGCATCCGTTGTACTTGATTAACTGTGGAATTGAGTTCGGATTTACTTGCAGTCATTTTAAGTTGATTGAGAGCACCCATTTCGATATTGATCGCAATTGCCAAAGCTTTACCGGGTTCTGCCGTTTCTTTTAAAAGCTCTTTTTGAATATCTTCATTTTGCATATTGGCAATAAAAACGTCTATGATAATGGTATCTCCTTTTTCTCCTAGATCACATTTTTCGGAAAGTTCCGTAGAATTTTTTGAAATGAATTTTTTTAAATGACCGTAGAATTTTTGTATTGGTTCCCCATTTCTGCTGTTTTCGCGTGAGAAAGAGATACGATCAAAAGTTTTATTATGAACTCCAATGAAAGTTTTGTTTAGGATATCCCAGAGATTCCTTGTCGAAATTTCGTCTAGATTGGTAGTCGAATTCTTTGAATTGAAGACTCGTCGGCTTTCCGTTCCGAGACTCAAATACATCAACGAGGAGGCTTTCTGATCACAGATTTTCCAGGGTTTGTCTCCGCACAGTACACCTATAGCCTCAATGCGCATGCAGTTGTTTTTCCATGCCATCTTTGCCTGTTCATTACGAGTACGTCGATCTCGTTCCAATTGTGCTGTGGGATTTTCAACCGCATCTTCGTAGGCGGGTTTAGGAGGTAGAATAACGTGCTCTGGAGGGTCGACCAAGAGGAGATCCACTATAATCCCTTCACGAGCAAGAATCGCACGTTTTTGTTGTGTTCTCCAATACTCACATCGAGGAGGGGGTTCTAGAGTTGCTTTCTCCCAAAAGGGTTGAATTCCGAGTGGAGATTTGATTTGCCATTGTCCTTTATTGTTGACTGCGCCATGTTATAGCTTAGGTTAGCTATTTGAATTGGATGAGTAGAGTGATTACACTATATTGAATCTATTGTGGAATCGCAGGGCGAATCCTAAATTATGTGTGTTTTACTAAATTCGCTAAATGGAATCGCAAGCCGAATCCAGATTAAGTTAGACTTGAGTAAATAAGAAGCGATTACAGAGACAACTCGAATTCAGGAGAATAATCGAGATTATGATTACTTAACACAAAATAGTATGATTAAATTATGAAATAATTTAGTAGACTAGCGGGAATATAGTTATATGTGAATAATAAAAGTCATCACAACCTTAGTTATAAAACGCATGATAAAAATATTAAAATAGAGGGTAATTAATAATTTAGCACACATAAAGGTTTCGATATATATTTATGTATCCATAGGTATCACAGCTGTAGTTGTCTTCGTGGGTTTCTAAAGGGTCCTATATCAATTTAATTAATAAATTTGATTCGCTTTTTGTTGTTTTAACGATTTGGACAAATGCTATTTTTCAAAAAATATCAATAATTTTTTAAATTGGTTTTGCCAGTTATCGTCTTCAAAATTACTCTCTGTTGTTTCATCACATACTCTCAATATTGAAATGTCTCATCTGTTCCCGGAGTCAAAAAGAACTGTTATTTGATTGTTTAAACAGTTCTGTTTCATAGCTAATTATTCTATTGACATTGACACTCTCTGTAATCAATAAAGTTTCGTTTTGATCGTTACCTCCTTTTGTTGTTACTTTTGTTACGCGTCCTTTATTGTTGCTAAAAAAACAAAAATTGTACATAACAGTCTAATAAAAGATAAATTAAAAGTACCTTATAATTTGAAATTACAGACGCGTTTCGCAATGATTTTGAAGCCATTTATTTTCCGTCTTTTGGGAGATATAATATTTTTAAAATGTCTTATATCGTTTACGTTGTCCCACTGGCTTATTTACACAATTGGCGTTTACTATCTAAATCTTGACAGTTTGAAATTCTCACAGGATGGCATTTTTGGATTGAATAACTGTGTCTAATCTATGTTTGAATGAATTAAAAAACTATGTTATTTTTGTTAATTTTTTAGATTCCTAATGTTCTCTCTATTTTCGTATATACATTGGCATGATTCGATTACATTCGATATTGCTCTTCTCGTAAGCTGATAGTTGCTCTTCAAGTTTTACATTTTTTTGAACAGCAGTTGATGTTTTGTCGATTTTTAGCTGCATCAAAAATATTTTTTGCTTTATCAATATTTGCCGCTTTTTGGACATTCTTCATCAATTCTTCTTGAACTCAAATCTTCTTGAATTTTATAGGCCAGTTACAATCTGTAATCATTCTTCTCAGAGCGTCTTTAAGCAGGAAATTCATTTATCCTGAATGAACAGAGATAACATGAGTAAATTAAATCAATAAAAATTGTTTAAACCCATAATTCATTCCAGTTGCTGATATTCAAATAATTAAAATGAAAACCAGAAAACCTGGTAATGTAACCCCCCCCCCCCCCCAGTAGTAATCTAACATGTAAACTATAGCTCCTCACCCTCATTATGGTAAACATACCCAAATAGTGGCCTATACTTTCGTCGAGAGTTATAATGGGAAATATCTATGTGACACTTCTTCTTTGACCAATTCCTTGTTTTTTTGATGCATTAGGAATATAAAGCGTTTTTTAAATCTGTTCTTTACAATTTTTTTCAGCTTCTGAGCTTATCTTGCTATCACTGTATCGAAGGTTATTATTGGAACTTTCTGTGCAACGCACAATACTAGGCGAGTTCAATCTTAATTTCAAAAATTTTTCTATATAATTAAATATTCACAACCCTCTATTGAAAAAAATTGCCCTGAGTGTTATTAACCCTATGGTTGTTCGCTGGTTTCACCTAATTTTTTTTAAAAATATATCCATCAGCGTCTTTAAATGTTCAGCGATATTGTTGGAGCTTTCTTTAAATTTCATAATATTTCTCAGCTCAGGGTCTTGCTAAACGTCAACCCTAGTAAATTTATTGCGGTATTAATTTCACAAAACTCCATAGAATCTTTCACAGCTTGCCAACACTATTTGACAATAATGTATGTTCAGTAATATAATTGATGTCTAGTGATATATTCATTTATAAAGTTTCAGAAAGTTTGGATAGATAGTTGTTTTTGTTCATCATATTCAGCAAATTGTGTTCAATCAAACAAATTGTTCTACTAAACAGTATAAAATTGTCGTTAATCAGTGATATTTTGTTTAACTTCCGCAGTGTTTGAGTAGTCGCCATCATTATGCTCTCGGATTTTTTTTCTCAATTGCAGAAAGTTCTGCAGAGTGTTGTTTACTATTCAATTTTACTTAGTTTAATCAGTTACGTATTTACTACATAAATCATCAAATTCAAATTTTTCATAAATTTTAAAATTCACAAACGCTTGACAAATTCATAAAACAACTATCTAAGTTTTTATTTAGTTTCTTTAGTCTTTTAAGTACTGTATTGACGCAATGTGTAGGTTTGGCTAATAATCCAACAATTTTGCAAAATCAAAATTAGAAAATGGTTTGTTTTGAAAAGATTCCAAAAGATTTTAAAAAGTAAGGAAACATTTATGTTTTTCAAATAGGAACGTAGATTACTTCTTTTTTCAAAATTTTCCTGTTGAGCAAGTACTAAGACAAAGAAATTAATCACAGATTTAATCTAAGACTTCGAAAGTGTACTTTTTTGTAAAATAAAACTTATTCTACCAAAACCCACTTTCCTCACAAAACAATTTTATTAAATTCTGAAAAACAAATTTTCATTTTAGCGATGATCGCCGCAGGCTTAGAACATCTAGTTCCAATTCTTCGCAATTGCATCTAATTTTGACATAAATCTGACATTCTTGACGGAGTTTTGATCAAGCGAACATTATATTGCCTAAAAATTATGCCTTGCGGCAGATAGGTCAGAGTGTTGATTTAAATGTTTCAATTTTACATTGTCCTTGTCCTTGATGATAAACTGTACTTCTACCATTTAAGAACTGACTTTTCTATTCGCTTCTTTAGTTACATGACATATGAATGTGTACAATATATTAACAGAAAACCGAAAGAAACGATTAAGTTTTACCCAATCTTAATTCTTACAAGGCTATGGTTCCTTCAGAACAACTAGTTACAAATGCCTATGAGTGTCAAGTATCGAAGCGTTTAGCAAATACCAAAGAGATACCAGTTTAAGCTCTACAAAGTTATAAGAAAAGGTCTTAAAAAGAGAAAGTAATGGAAAATTTGCTAAATTATTTAACAAAAAGTATAGTTACCAGAGTATGCTAATTCAAACAATTATTACAATTTTCAGTACCACTGTGGTAGCCAATCCCTCTTTGGTTTCCAATACAGAATCTGAATATTTAGGGTGGAGGTTTTACCCTATTCACAATTCCACAATTGTTGCTAGAATCTATCTTTAGAGAAAACTACTGGACTTAACTTCACAAACCTACTACTCTTAACTAGACTAAAGGGTTATACCAGGCCCTCCGTTCAAGCCCTAAAGGAAGTATATTTAGGCGCTATAGAATGGTAGTCAATTGCCAATAATAATGAGGATATTAGAATATGTTTGTAATGCCTCACTATGTTATATGATAATTTAGCTTCTAAGAAACGTTTTACCAAATGAAACAAAATGGTGACTCTAAGATTGAGAATTTTACCACGTCCTCAATTCACTTTCTAATTAATCGATCAACCAATATACTTAAAACAAAATAGAAGATGACGTGAAGAGCTTGTCGGTGTTCACTCCACAACCCAACCAGACGAGTATTAACCAACTTGATAGAACGTTAAGACATGGCCCATCAGGTACTTCAGGTTACTGCAGACCGTTTTAATTGTCTGCTTGGTTCACCATTCCATACTACATGGGTTGTCTTAACTTGCCAAGTCTACTACGAGCAGGCAGGCCTACCCTCAGAGTGACTTCATTATGCGGTCTCCTAGAAGGAGCTTGGCCAATTAATACTCTCAAAAATCATTCCTCTTGATGTTGTCCGGGATTCGATGCTGTCCTCCAGTTCGTTAATGTAACTTAACCTAATTATTAATTGATTGATCACTAAAAACATCTTTTTGGGAAAAGTTTTCAGAAGGTCATTCATGACTTTGATAACCTAGGCCCCTAATTTGGGTTTCTAATCCAATATTACGTGGGTGAGAATTTTGGTGTTCAATCTATGATATAATCTTTATCACAGTCAATATTTACTTGTTCAACCATTCTCATGAGTTTAAATTTCTTCACCATTATTATCTTTGTACAATTTCAATTTTAGAATTCGCTTTTGTGTTGTGAATAATTCAAGGTCAGTAATAATTTGGTTCTTTTCCAAAAAACGCTTAAGTTTAAGTTTCCATTCCTACATCCCACCCATCCAGACTAAACTATTCTGCTGAATAGTACAATACAGTGAAATTAGTATAACGTAAAAATATATAAAAGCACCATCATCATTTTTTTTGCGGTAGATTTTTTTGGACTTGAGAGCCTTTTGGTTCGCATTCTCTCTACAAGGTCAAGTCTTTTTCACTATGAGTTGCCTTCCCAGCATCTCTGATTCGATCAGTGGGCGTACTCTCCATCGGGCTTCTCTTTTTGTTCAAAACGTAAGGTTTCTCCACTTTCAAATGGGTTACGAGCAGGAATCCACGTTTCCATGACAAGGTTTTGGAAATACCATTTGTTATGAAGTTAGAACAATCCAGGACTTCAATTTAGTCTGCTCTGTGATCAGTAGTCAACGTCGTGGTGTGTTGTTTTCTTCTATGTGTATAACATCTGGCTGTCGTCACAAACAGAAGGCTCCAATGATCAGACGACAAGGCAGGTTGACTGGTCAGGTCAGCTTTCTTTGGGCATCCATCATGAAAGTAGAGTATTACAACTGATGTAAAGTAGTGGACCAATCGAATGCCTCAACTGTCTCGACCACACTAAAGATGCGAGTTAATGTAAGGTTGATATAATATTGAGTGGAAGTAAATTGATCCTCTGAACATGTTGTCTGTTTCCATATACTTTGTTCAAAGAAATGCGAAGTCAATTGTGTAGGTTCGTAGCCATGGTTGTCGATGAGGAAATGAAGAGAGATTTTTATTGGAGAATGCATGTTCTTCTACAGTGGTACCGTTCACTCAAAAATAATCAAATGAAATTTAAATAACTAATTAATTAGGTTGGTTACTGTGCCAATTGATTGAGTAATATTCTCTCCATATAGGTTTGGCTATCTAATTTTTTTGTTACCGGTTGTTACCCCTTTCTCTGAGAGAATTTTTATTTCCTAAACCGTTGCTTTCGCGGAGTAATATAATCCAAATAAAAAGAACCCATTTTATTTTCGCTCGTGCAATTTTTTTTATTAAAACTCGCATTTATTAACAAAGATGTTAACTTCTGGGAGATTAGAATAAATGATTTAGTACTGGGATGAAATATACTCTAATCAGTGTTGACAATGTTCGAATGCACCGCATACTGCTGATTTTTATCCACGGTTCAAAAGAATTTTAATGTGATTTTGGAATCCCTTGTTACATACCCAAGTAATCCAGTTTCTATTTTGCGGTTTGGGATTTCTTTCTTTTAAGGTCGAATATTCGCTTCCAATTTTTGTTTTTTTTATAAGAGTTGCCTATTCGAATTCAAAGAAAAGTACACTAATCTAAAGAGTTGAACTGATTCCCTTGTTGCATTTCTCTGACCCTGCAATCGTCGCCAGCGCATAAAACCTAGGAGAAAAAAAAACAACTTCTTTTTATTAGATTTGGTTTGTAGCACATTTTGAAAAAAAGCAATAACTTCATTCTTTCTTTTGGCAAATGAAAAAATACCTTGATAAGATAATTGCTCGAAAATTCTCAGTGTTATTTTTTTTGTTTTTTTAAACAATTCTCAAGTGGTTCGTTGAGTTCCTGGATTTTGTTGTTGCTCAAAAGCATTTCTTTAAAAAACAAATTTCAATTTGATTGCTTATGGTCCTTTCCTGAGAAAATCTTTCAAAAAAATGACAAAATAAAAAACTTTCGGTTATTTTGAATAAATGTAAGAGCAATAACTAAAATGAATTAAAACAAAACGACAATTGATTGACTAGATCTTCAACCAGCTCCGAACAACAAATTTCAGGCAGTCTATTTTATGTTGCATTTTAGAAAGTTTCTATGAGTAACTGAACGTCGTGGTTTTCCAATTCTTTTGCTCTGGTCTCAACTTCGCAATGTAGCTTGGGCGCAACCTCTACTATAGTGGCCGATTTGCTTGCACTTGCTGCAGCGCACTATTTTTCTTGCGGTTGATGGCTGTTGTTCAATTAGATTCTGGTTCCCTTGAAGCAACCAGTGCATGTCCGGTCGAAGCTGTTGTTGTTCTTTGAGGAGTAGCTCTAGCATTCGGAAAAGATCCGTACTGCTGACGCTCTCATCTATGTGCTGGGTCGCGCCTAAGTCATCGCAGCTTCCAGCATCTTGAGGCCTGTTTCGAGTAAGATGGAAAATGGCCGCAGTGCTCCATTTGTGCGAGTCGTCTTGGGCTTGCTTCATAGTCAAATCCATAGCTTTGCCTAGGGTTACAGATAATCCGATATAAGCCATCTCTCTCAGATGTTGCCTGAGTTGTTCGTCTCTAAGTCCCTCCAAAAACAACCAGCTAACGAGGCGATCCAGTTCTGGAGTGCTGATGTTTGGGTCCGTTTTCAGGCAAACTTTTACTGCCCTGTCTGCCCAGCTTATCAAGCACTCTCCCATCCGCTGGAAGGCTGGCGGGATTTTGGAGGTGGCATCTGACATCTCTGCTCTTTGTCCAGGTAGCTTCCTGTCTTTTGATTTATTTTTCACCCTCGGAATCCTTTTTGATTCCGATGGTGAATAGCCAATTTCAAAAAAAGTGTACGGGAAACCTAGTTCTCCAAGAGTGAAAGGTCAATGAAACTATCTTCTATTCAGAAGAATCCCTCTGTGGTCGCCAATATAGAATCTGAATATTTAGGGTGGAGGTTTTACCCTATTCACAATTCCACAATTGTTGCTAGAATCTATCTTTAGAGAAAACTACTGGACTGGACAGTAACTTCACAAACCTACTACACTTAACTAGACTAAAGGGTTATACCAGGCCCTCCGTTCAAGCCCTAAAGGAAGTATTTTCAGGCGCTATAGAATTATAGTCAATTGCCAATAATAATGATGATATTAGAATAAGTTTGTAAGGCCTTACTATGTTACATGATATTTTAGCTTCTAAGAAATGTTTTACCAAATGAAATAAATTGGTGAGTCTAAGATTGAGAATTATACCAGGTCCTCAATTCACTTTCTAATTAATCGATCAACCAATATACTTAAAACAAAATAGTAGATGACGTGAAGAGCTCGTCAGTGTTCCCTCCACAACCCAACCAGACGAGTATTAACCAACTTGATAGAACGTTAAGACATGGCCTATCAGGTACTTCAGGTTACTGCAGACCGTTTTAATTGTCTACTTGGTTCACCATTCCATACTACACGGGTTGTCTTAATTTGCCATGTCTTCTACGAGCAGGCAGGCCTACCCTCAGAGTGGCTTCACTATGCGGTCTCCTAGAAGGAGCTTGGCCGATTAATACTCTCAGAAACCAATCCTCTTGATGTTGTCCGGGATTCGATGCTGTCCTCCAGTTCGTTAACTTAACTTAACCTAATTATTGATTGGTTGATCACTACTTTACTAGTCACCAAACTTATTTAAATCCAATAAATTGAAGCTAGATTGAGTATGATTTCAAATCCTTAGAGATGTATTGTGAAGCTACTAAAGTTTTACAATTACACTGTTGATTAACAGAAAACCGAAAGAAACGATTAAGTTTTACCCAATCTTAATTATTACAGGGCTATTGTTACTTCAGAACAACCAGTTACAAATGCGTATGAGTGTCAAAAATCGAATCGTTTAGCAAATACCTAAGAGGTACCAGTTTAAGCTCTACTAAGTTATAAGAAAAGGTCTAAAAAAAGAAAATACTGGAAAATTTGCTAAGTTAAGTTAACGAAAAGTATAGTTACCAGAGTATACTAGTTCAAACAATTATTACCATTTTCAGTACCGCGACAGAGATCTGTTAACTCACTCGTCTAATAAAATTTACTCCGCAATTCGGATTATCACGACAATATAATTATTTTCAGACTGCTTTTGGTTACAAAAATTGGCTGAAATTGTGCCGTATATATACTGCTTATCTGTGTTTAGTTATGATAAATTAGTCCTATTTTTACCAAATATTCCGAATCTTTGTGCGAAAAACATCTTTTTGGGAAAAGGTTTCAGAAGGTCATTCATGACTTTGATATACTAGGCCCCTAATTTGGGTTTCTAATCCAATTTTACGTGGTTGAGAATTTTGGTGTTCAGTCTATGATATAATCTTTATCAGAGTCAATACTTACTTGTTCAACCATTCTCATCAGTTTAAATTTCTTCACCTTTATTATCTTTGCACAATTTCAAATTCGCTTTTGTGATTCGCAAAAACAGAATTCGCTCTTGTGTTGGGAATAATTCAAGGTCCCTATTAGTTTGGTTCTTTTCCGAAAAACGCTTAAATTTAACTTTCCATTCCTAAATCACTGTATCGAAGGTTAAAATTGGAACTTTCTGTGCAACGCACAATACTAAGCGAGATCAATATTAATTTCAAAAACTTTTCTATGTAATTAAATATTTACAACCCTCTATTGAAAAAAATTGCCCTGAGTGTTATTAACCCTATGGTTGTTCGCTGGTTTCAACTAATTTTTTTAAAAAAAATCCATCAGCGTCTTTAATTGTTCAGCGATATTGTTGGAGCTTTCTTTAAATTTCATAATAGTTCTCAGCTCAGGGTTTTGCTAAACGCCAACCCTGGTAAATTTCCATAGAATCTTTCACAGCTATACATTTCACAGCTATACATTTGACAATAATGTATGTTCATTAAAATAATTGATGTCTAGTGATATATTCATTTATAAAGTTTCAGAAAGTTTGGATAGATAGTTGTTTTTAATCATCATATTCAGCAAATTGTGTTCAATCAAACAAATTGTGCTACTAAACAGTGTAAATTCGTCGTTAATCAGTGATATTTTAAAAGTTCGAAAATATCATTTATTCTTAGAATCAGACACTTTTTGGTTTTTATTTTGATGCTACCTTTTTCAAAATAATTTGCTTTTTTTATGTTTATTACTGAACAAATTTCTAATTCTTGGCTCCGTCAATGACAACTACAATTGACGTAAATTTGAGGCTGAATGTAGATACAGTTTGTTTTCAGAGAACCAAGGGTTTTTATGGCTTTGAGGAAGAGTTTTAGTAAAGTTCAACTGAATTCTTGTATTTTGCCTTCAATTGTTATTCTTTTGGCAGTCTGATTTTTAAGTTTAACCACTCAAAGATCTAAATTTCTTCCCCAAGAGGTGCAAGTTAACCTTTAATATTCATTCGGTTGTTACCTAATGTCTCTTATGTTATTGATTGTATTTGTTTTACGGAAATTTCTGTGATTTTTTGAACTTGTCAATTTTTTATATTATTTTAGTCAACATTTTGTTTATTCTCTGTAAGTAAAGGTCAACTTTTCATCCCTGTAGAATACAAATTAATATTGTGGCCGATTGTTTGAACAGAAGGTTTTCTTGCTTTTGGTACTATGAGATTTCATACAAAATTTTCTGATTTTTGTGCATAATTGCCCATTTTTGCTGTTGTTTTGTTTCTTTTGTAAAGTGTCACATTATTTGACAATCTAACTGAAAAAACTCTAAGGCATTTGAAACTGAGCATATATTTTATTTTCATAACATATGGTTTGAAGGGCTGCCACACCGTTCTCTAGCAGAAATTGGTAGAGTTTTTTATTTTTGCCCTTTATTTGTTGTTAATTTTTGTTGTCATATGCCAAATATTGTGTAATTAAAAGTCTCAGTGGCCAACTATAAATAAACAAATGATTTAATCACTGTTATCGGTAAATAGCTTATGGTTGTTTTGACTTTCGAATTAAATTTCTAAAAAAGTGATAGTATTCTTCAACTTATCCATTTTTTCTTGTTTGCGTTTTTTTCGTATTTTACAATGTTGTATCATTTTCGTAAATTAGCCTCATTATTTAGAGAGAGCTCTTTTTAATGTTTTGTACAATCAAACAATAATTTTTCTGTTGTTTAAACGTTATAAATGATGTCTTCAGGGCTTAGACAAATTCTTTCAGAAAAATTTTGTGAAGTTAAGATACTTTTCAGTTTTTGTGGTCATTTCGTGATAGTTGTTTTACAAAAAGACGTCATGATGATCAAAGGAGACGCAATTAGAGATGTTATATTCTCGCGGTAATTATCTTATAAATTTAATGGCTTCAAAACTGTGGTTTCGTAAAGTTGTTTGTGAAACTTATTAGTTCAGCTTGTATTTAATGTTATGTTATAGTATTATGATTTAGTCTCATTAATAACAGTCGCAATCAGTTTTCCGAGTATTTGCAAGAAACACTGTTTACTCTTTTAGTCGAAATTTTTTAATGGCCATAAGTTTTGAAAATATTTGTTTTTAACAAAAAAGAGAGATTTTTGAGATCTGCCAAATTTATTTCCGTTAAATTGTAGCTAAGCATCTCTATATACAATTCACATTATTTCTCTATTGAAAAACAATTTGCATTTCATAACGGTTTTATTTTCCTCAAATGGTCTTTCTTCTTGGAACAACCAAATTTCATAAAACCAATTTTTATGATTTTTGCATATTTACCCCTTTTTTGTAGGTTTTTGTTTTCTTTTCACCGTATCACAATAATAGGCGTCATTTGATTTACAAATTATGTCACCTGCAAAAAATGCAAACGAAGATTTTTATTGTTTTTAGTGATCAGCTTAATTTTTAATTGATTGGGGACATCGTTTTCGTGCATAATTTGTTGTACAAATTTTTCGTTTTTGCCTGTTTTTGTCGTTCTTTTTATAGTCGAAAGACATATCCTGGATAAAGAAAGGCCTCAGTTGCTCGCTATTGAGGTATAAAAGACTCTCTATGATTTCATTTGATGCGTATTGTTTCTAATCAGTTCGAATTTAACTCTTTTTTTTAAAAAAGCAATGTTTTAATAAACGCATTGAGGAAAAGTCCCTTATTTTGTTCCAAAAAAGTACCGGTTAATCTTCTTAGTATACATTTTATCTGATGCCATTTTTATTTGGTTATTAGTGGTTTTCAAAAAATGGACAAGGAGTTTTGGTCGTAATTAATATTTGTAACTAAATGATTTTTATTGCCGTCTTTTCTGGTAGTCATATTATGGTAGCCACAGGTCTCATAGGCCCTCTAGAGCAGATTGTTTTATTTTTTTGTAGTTTGTTGAACGATATGTTGATATGTTAACTTTTTTAATCTCATTTGGTAGACAATTATTTGAAAATTGTAGATGTGCGGGGTCGGAGCTTTATGTGCGAACGCATATTACCGATCCTCCTTGTTAAATTCTTTAAAACAAATTTTCATTTTAGCGATGACCGCCGCAGGGCTAGAACATCTTGTTCCAATTCTTCGCAATTGCATCTAACTTTGACATAAATCTGACATTATTGACGGCGTTTTGATCAAGAGAACATTACATTGTCTGAAAACTATGTATTGGGGCAAATAGGTCAGAGTGTTGATTTTAATGTTTCAATATTACATTGTCCTTGTTCTTGATAATAAACTGTCCTTCTACCATTTAAGAACTGACTTTTCTATGCGCTTCTTTAGTTACATAAGGACATATAGTTTAACTTTGGGGTCTGAACATTATGCAGTGCAAAATTTCATTCAAAACAGTGCACCAATTTACATAACAGAAAGCAATTGAAAGCAGAAATTTTAATGGAAGATTCCATTAAAATTTCTGCTTTCAATTGCTTTCTGTTAATAAAAAACAGATTCATAAGACCTTTTGCACCATTGTTTTTACCCCTCCCCCTCACAACTAAACAGCAGAGATTCAAACTTCAAACGCTTCAAGATTATCTAAACTGACATTTTTATATTGCACATATTTGGGCAAAGAGAACTTAATTTTGAAACGTCAGACCAATATAAGACGACAATTAAAAACCAATAAACGCCATAGTGAAAATTGGGAAATCAGCATTGTGGAGGGGTGGTTGATGAGCGCGGGTTGGGGGCGAGCAGGCCAGGTTACGGTTGCAATAACGTGAAGTTGCTGAGCCGGGTTTTTTTTTTTTGGGGGGGGGGGGGGGGGGAGGGAGGAGGGAGTGGGGTGAATCTCTAAACCCCTTGAGACCATGAATATGTCTGTTAAACAGTTTCGGTGAATCGCATACTTAGAGACTAGTAACGCGTAGGAGAGAACTACTCACCGACTTAATGTCTTCCGTATAAAAGACGTTACGTTTTCATTCGATTTTTGAGGACGAAAAGTGGAATGGTCAGACGCAATGTCGGTAGTACAAAAAAATACAAACTTTGAGAGCAATTAAAATCTATGTTACAAAAATGAACTTGGCAAAAATGAAAAAAACCAACCAATGAAATCATGGCCCAATATAAGAATTTGAGAAGACGCTCTACTTATTCAAGTTAAACTTAGCTAGAAAGATAAGCCTTTAGTAATGATGGCGAACAAGAGAAGAGGTTGTAAGATAAACCCAAGTTGAAGATTGGTTTCTGTAATCACTAGCACAATATGCATTCAAACAAAAGATGCTGGTTCGCATCCGGTACTGGTCCAATTTCACAACTGTTACCCCTGATATATGTACAGTCTCTAAACCCAAATTAACGAATCGGCCGAAAAGTAACAAATAATTATTGTTCAAGAGCAAGGGAATGCCTGGATTCTCAACTTCGAACCATTTCATTTGATTTTTCAAAGATATTTCAAAGAAACAATTTAACTTTTTCATCATGCGCTTTATCAACTGTTAAATATTTTGGTTTTTCATTTGACTACAGCAAATGAGTAAAGGAACAACGAGGAATATCAATTCCCGAAGTGTAATTTTTTAAGAACTGATCTTCACCTTCGTTATCGGGCCACATTGCTTTATTTCACATACCCTGAGCTAACTTTGCTCAGGTAGTACAAACTTAATACAAACCTAACAGGCAACTTAATACAAACTTAAATAGTGCTTGAAAGTGTTAAGACTCTCTTAATGAAGCTTCGCATCACAAAACAGTAGTAAGCAAAGCTAAATTTACAATGCGTACAAAATAAAGCTTGAATTAATTCAATCTCGGCTAAAAGTCTCCCGTGATGACATCTATTAGAAATCTCGACTCCCCATCAATGAAGTTACAAGGTAATAGTGATTTCTTGCCTATTTCAGTCGTTTAAGTTACTGTTGGGTTTTTCCAAAGGCAGAAGTAGTTACAATTTTTCTAGAACACATTGCTTAGTCAAAAACGTTCCGCGCCATGTCAATATAGACGTCATCATGGGACACATCTATAAAAAGCGGGTAAATCAAATCAAATTAATTATTATCAGAATTGAGTAACTTCAAAAAATTTAAACGTTAGTTGTTTGATCATCTGCTACTTCAGAGTCTTTTCTGTCACTTTGCACACTTTCGGGAATCTTTAAATTGTCAGCTTTATCCTCCAGTTGAGGTTCTGTTTTATTGGAACTACTGCTGCTAAGTAGCTTGAGCCCTGAGATCTGAATTGCAATAGCACCCAGGGGCGCAGTTATCAGGATAGCCAGCACAGCCGAAGTCAGAACATCTCTTGCAAACTTCTCAAAGTTGGCAGTGTCTACGTTATGTGATCTAAAACAAACTTGTTCTAAACAATTCTAATCACGCATTCCCGATAAAGTTATTCAATTTAAAACAGTGATTGAAGTTAATTCATTTGTTGTTTCAACTCAGCATTTACGAACGGTGTACAAAGCCATAACTCACAATTACCGCGCCGCGCTACGCAACCTTTGCAAAAAAAACATGCTCAAGCAGGATACTCAATTGCAAGTAAGCTAGTCACCAAAAATCAATTCTGTTTTCACTGTGTGACTGAAAGTGCTAAGCGAAACTGCAATGCTTATTAGAAGAATGGAAGTAAATGATTGAAGTCGTTAACTCTGCAGCTTATGCTTGGAATAGCTGCCAAAATTAGAATTGTTTAGATAAAAAAAGTATTGGACATACATGACGTAATCAAGTGGCACAGATCCAATGGCCGCCTGGACGGTAGCTTTGGGACTCCATGCAATTGCCACGAACAGCATCTCTTTCCAATTAAGCTCCGTCCCGAAAGTACACAAATAGCTTGCAACTACACGGAAGACCAGACCAATTGCAATCACTAACACACACAGCAACGCACGGGTATTCATAACCACTACAATATCTACTTCGTAGCCAATCAGACCAAAGAGAAACGGCATCAGTAAGAGCCAGAGCTGCTTAAACCATGATTCCATAACTTCGCTCGTTTTTGAGTCTTTTCTGCCAATGATCACAGCAAATATAAGACATGATAAGGGTCCAGCACCTCGAGCGTCGAGTCGCGAAGCACCAAGCACGAAGGCAATGCAGATGAGAAGAATCGTAATAAAGAAAGGTTTGACACTGATAGAATTGGTCCCTTTTGAAGGAGGTAGAAAGAGGACAAGGAATCCGAGAAAGACGCCTACTACAACACCAGCTACTAACTCGACCACCAGCATGATGTACGATGAGGAGTCCCCAGTTGCCATACAGATGTCTAAACAGTTGAAAATCACTCGAACATAGATCTTGATTATCAAAATGAGCGCAATTGAGTATTTTTCCGGTTAATTTTCACAATAGACCCTGTCAATTACGGTTGCAAAACTACGACGCCAACATTTTCGTCAGGAATCGGGAATAGTTAGCTCTATTTAGTAATTTTGATGATCAGTAAACAATTCTAACATGACTGCGCGATTAAGCTTGTTCTCGCTCGTGACAATATGGCCATTTTCATGAAAATAAACTTCAAACATACCCGACTAACGTCGGCGAATTACTCTCAAACAACAGGCGAGCGGTTGGCTTCTTCAGTAGGTCGCCACGGTTAAGTGAGGCTAGCTTAGCTTAATTGAAGGGGCGTGAGGTGAGCGCAGCGGGGGTGCACCGGGAAGGGGCTGATGGGGGGAGGCAACAGTGGCGGGGTTCTTTGGCTGCACGGGGCCCTTACGCCCTGAAGGATGTGCAGGGGGTGAAGATTGGGAGGTGAAGTGGGGGGGGGGGGGGGTCAAGCTCTAAGAACCGCAAGACAACATAGCCAGACGAATTCCGGAAAGGACTCGAAGTCGTATCCTCTCAAAAAACTGGCTATTCAAATAGTTAATATCTCATTGCAAAACGCATCACTGCAGAAAAAACAACAGTCTTAAGTCAAAGAACAAAAGAAAACTCATCAGAAAAGCTAATATGAAAAATTAGGGAAGCTCAATTTATTTCTTATTTAATACAAGTACACATACAAACGAAAACCGTTGTTTCATGCAATGAAAACCAATTATCCAACAAAATATCAGCCAAGCCTTAATGAACTCAAAGCCATCTCTATTTCTGAATGAAAGAAAAAAAAGAGAACAAAATTGTGTAAAATTTCTCAAATTTTTTTATCAAATTGCATAGAAAGAGACAACTTTGTAGCAAAAAAAAGAAACTTGCATACTTTATATATAGTAAACAGAGCCTACAAGCATGAGGCTTTAATTCGATTACCAATATATTCTGCAAAACGATAAAATGGACCAAAATCGCATTAAGACTAAAAATCAGCAAAATAGTTGAAAAACCTTCAATTAATAAACAAAAAGACAGAAGATTCAGAATACAATTCACAGGCAAAAAAACTTTAAAATCCTTTAAGCTAACACCCCAATAAAAATCGTTGAAAGTAATCATCAGTCAAAGTCAATAATTTCAAGCA
The DNA here is from genome assembly GCF_964194025.1 of Convolutriloba macropyga. Classification (NCBI taxonomy): domain Eukaryota; kingdom Metazoa; phylum Xenacoelomorpha; order Acoela; family Convolutidae; genus Convolutriloba; species Convolutriloba macropyga. Next base: position 14,824,385 of record NC_134469.1, on the reverse strand, counting down.
AATTCTCAGTGCCGCACTATGTCAAGTGATTTCAATTGCAAACGAAATAAAAATGTAAGAAAAAGGTTAAAATCGTTACTTTTTTAACAACTGATAAAAGCAGAGCTGATTAGAACTATAGGTCTCAGGAAAATGAAATACCGATACATGCTAGAATGCGGAGAATGAGGGCAGAAACAAAAACACATAAAACAGGACAAGTTCTTGATTTAAGAAAGTTAAAAATCAAATTGTAAAAAAATGAATTAGAAAAATAATTACATCTCCTTATTTAGCTTGAATATAAAAAGATATTCTCCTGCAGAGATCAAAATGTAGAAACATGGTTCAAAGATAAGGAACAATATATGTTTTGTAATAATCTGCTCAAAAAACATTTCAAAATTGCACTCATGAAAAAAAAATTTCACAATTCTAGACACTGCACGCCACAAAATATTCAATTATTAGTAAAAGAAGAACAAGATTCCTGACACTGCACGAAAAGACTTTTTCTAGTAGTTAATTCCACAAACATTGGACAAAAAACTGCAATAATCGGGCAATCATGCGTACAATTCTATAAAACATAGCTGGCAGATTGCCAGAAAATAGCCGCAATAGATTCGTAGATCGGCAGTCTAAAAAAAAACAGTAAAAAAGACAGACCAAAAAAATTCTTCTTTTCATTTGAAGGCTGATCTGTTATATTTTGATTAAAAATCTGTATAAATTATTGCTGCCTCTATTAGCTGATCTCAAATAACCTTCATTTAGAGTGACATACACCCATTTGACCTTATCTCTTTGAATTAAAGTAAATAAAAGTCAATTTTAAAGTGAGGAAGTCATTTTTGAGAGTGAGGTAAGTCAAGTGTGACCAAAAATTTAATCAAGCACGTGAACAAAAAACCTCGCTCCACTAAGAGCGAAAAATGACGTCACATATGCAATTCAGTTGAAATTGCATGAACGAATGAACAAAAAGTGGCTGTGACGTCATATGGTTGTAACAAAAATCATGACGACGAAAGAAAAAAACATAGCAGGACAAGTCCTGACGTACAATTCAAAGAATTTTCATTGACTAAACAGAAAAACCAATACTCCTCTTCGAGTAGAGAAAGTCGTATCGTTTGAGAGCAATTAACAATTTAAGGATAGCTTTCATTTCAGCAAATAAAAGCGCATTTCGCATTAATTGAACCAACCAACCCAAAGCAAGTGAGAATCCAAGTATCGCAAAGATGTCGTCCAGACTGGCAGCTGCAATCACTAGAGAGGGTATGCCCTGTTCAACACCCAGACCCTTCTCCTGCAGTGCTATGAGTGATGGCACTACCACAGCGGGTGACACAGCAGCCAGCACAAAGCCCAGAATGAAACCCCAAATTAGACTGAAGCCTATTAAACAAACGAGAACAAGCATCATTAAAATTTCGATCAACATCTTGTTGCAATTAGTGCTATCATCATTCACACTAACTATCCTTTTGCGCAGAGCAATGTACCGCTGCCATAAAAATTAAAGTCAGACACTTTTTGAGCATTAAAATTTTGGTAAATATCTTAAACAGCACTTCGTTAATCTTATCATTGTCAGAGAATGGAATGGAACATAATGCGATTCAAACTCAAATAGGTTCTAAGAAAAAATCATGAATGGGGTTTATTCCAAAACTCATTTGGGTACAATATGTAGACAAACCCAGAAGAAGATAGGAAGCAATTGCAACAACAGAGGCTTCCACAACACATCCTGGAATGAGTGCCAGCATGAATACAGTCCTCTTGAGACGCAGAATGGAAGCCAGATCCAAACTCAGTCCAGCCCTAATTAGGATGACTGCGAATGCTGAGTTGCGGAGACTGCTAGAGACCACAGCAGCACTGTCACTCTCAATTACAGGAACTGGCAGCTGTCGCACTATGATGCCTACATAATCAGACAGCACTTACTGATTTTCCTCAACTAGAATGAGTTTATGACAAATACGTGTCAAAAAAATACTATAAAATCTATGTAAGGCTGATACCCATTTTAAAACATTTGCAGTAGTGTAATTGTACTTGTCCCCATAATTGAGAAAACAGGCGAGAAAATTATCTTATCCTCATTTATTGTTGATAAATTTCTCTACTTTTCCTGAGAGCGTCTCACGCCGATAAGTTTGGTATCATTTTGAAGCTCTCTTGAGCGTAGAATTGGATTAAATAGAGGAATTTCACGAGCATCTATTTTGACTAAATTTTGTTATTTCAAAAGATTTTGACCCCGTCCTACAGAATTTTGCTCATTTCAAACAGATTTCGAATGCTTTTTCAGTGCATACACACTTAATTAAATGCTATCTGCATATGGATATCATTTATGAAAAAAAAGTTGATGTTTTAGAAAAAAGATACCACAAATAAGGCCCTCTTATTGGTCAATTATGGCTTAAATTTCGAGCACGATTCTATCTATTTTCAACGATATCTCTATATTTTCAATGAAATCTCAAAGTTGTTCAATTTTTTAAAAAGAAGTTGACGGCGCATTGACATGCGTTCATTTCGTCAATTCTGGATTAATTTGCTGCATCTTAAAATCATCTCTCTGCTTTTTCGATAGTTTAAGAAATAAAAATATTATGATCCGATCTGGGTTCTTTTTGTTTGTACAATTGTCTAATTTCTGGGAGAAGGGTGCAATTTTTTTTCATTGTAATTTTCATGTTATTGGTTTTTCCTGTTAAGAAAAATGTCAGCTCATAAAATGTTATGTTTCTAATAACACGGGTTTCACATTGTTGCTGGATTAAAAATTTGATTAATTCTCTAATAACCTTTCTTCCTAAATTCGATAAATTTAGTCAGCAGTGGCCTGTGTGAGTCAACTAACAAAACCTTTAAACTGCTCTCAGACGACCGGCGAGCTGTTGGCTTCGGTAGCCAGCTGCGGCTAAGGGATGCTAGCATTAGGGGGGTGACCGGAGTACGGGGGGGGGGGGGGGCAGCGTTGAAGGGAGGGAGGGGCCAAGCAATGTGGGTAGGCCCGCGAAGGCTAGATCAGAGGATATTCAAATGAAGGCGTGGGGGGTGGACAATAGGATGGTTGAGGGGGTAATAGGGGCTGATGGCGGGGTGGTAACTGAGGGGGTCAAACGCTTACGATTAAGAATCTCCCTTCGCACCATGAAATTCTCTCCTCAAAACAGTTTTCGTGAACCGCATTCTTAAATTACATCAAGGCTTAGGAGAACGTAATGCCCTAATGTTATACCGTTTTTGAGGATGAAACGTCAAATGGGTCAGACGAAAAACCGATCAGCCGAAAAATCGCATAAAAAAGCCCACATGACTTGCTATAAACTTCGTTTGAGAGCAATTAAAAATGATAAACAAACCAACTAACGTCGGGCGAATCTAAATAGGCAAGTTGATAATCACGATATCGGAGGGAGGTTCTTTGAATATTTGGACGTAGAAAGTGGCTTTTTACAGAATCGTTAACTCAAAGTTTGTCAGGTACGACAATAAAAGATGTTGCTTTTCCTCTCAATTGTTTTTTTCTTTTTCCAATGATCGTTAAAAGGATACTTTTGGTTTGGAGGTATATTGATTAACTGGCTTCAAAATAACAGAATAAAACTTTGAAATACATAAGAAGCCTACATAAAAATGGTTATGAATTTTTGCTCTAATTTAAAATTGATATTTTAAAATGCTTGATTTGAAAATCGACATTTGCTTAGCAGTTTTTCAATTGATGCGAATCACTGCTGTTCACAACAATTAGGTGTGAGGATTTTCTTGGAAACAACGTAAATTAAGGATTTCGTCAATTTTTCATTTAGCCAAAAAATTGACCATTTTTTCCTCAAGGTCATGAACTTAGATGTTACTAAAATCTTTTAGGTAGATCATTTTTTGTAACTCCACATGCTATGGCCAGAAGTAAGTTCATATAAAAGATTTTTTAAGGCACCTCAAACTTGCCGTATTTAAAAGATATTGCTTTTTCGAGATATTATTCACAAATGTTTTCACCTCAAAAACTTTTGAGAAAAATTGTTATTGATGTCAGCTAGAGCTGAGCGATCTTTTCTCCGAAATTAAATTTACCAGTATTGTCTCGTTAATGTCTTTGGTTACAATAATGAAATAAAATAAAATTGCACGGCATGCTACAGCCTTGTACCCTAGAGTTAAGCATGTATATCTTGACGGCATGTATTCTTTTTTCCAAAAAGTTTGCATGAGACAAGAATATGAAAATATGGAAAAAATACTTCGCACGAGAACGTTGTTTTCTTAATTACTTTTTAATACAAAATTGTTCGGCGAATGAAAAGAACTTCTGCTGACAACTGAAGTTCACAGAGGTCATTGATATCAACTCAAAGGTCAATTTCTTCCATTCCTTTGGCACAGCAAAATCTAAGCCTGCCCTAAAATCGTCTGCGATTAGGTAGATGTGAATTTCGACGTGATGAACTTGTAAATATTTGCTTTCGCACAACCATGCAGTTGCCATTAACTTCTAACAAATAACTGTATTCCTAGAGGATGGATAATTCAATGATACAATCAGTAAATTTTATACATATCTCTTTCCCAAAGGAAGCGAGTGAATTATTCTTTGGTAGTTGACTGACGGTTTCAATGTTGAAGTTTTGAAACAAAACAGCCCGTGAAAACAAAAATTTCGCTAAACAACAAGCTGTTTTGAGAAGATACATCACGTCTATAGAACTCTTTTTAGTATTGCTCATCGTGGAAATGGTTTTCGAGATTCAGCCAAATCATCTGGGAATCTGTTCAAGCTTTGAATCTCTCGCAGTGAAAAGCAAATACAGGATGAATTATGAAGTCTATCCAGTACCATTAAGCAGACATTAATAGTATGACTTCGCAGTTTGTCAATAATTATGAAGACCAAACATAAACCCTGGCTATTAAGAGCAGAGTGAAATTCTAGGTAAACACTAAATTCTTCTTTTCCATTCGGTGTCATTTTTTACAAAAAGTTGACATTTTCCTACAGTCATTTGAAACACTAATTTTTCACACTATAAGAAGTTCAGGTAAATTTACCGCAAAAAAAACACCTGAGCCTACACGAGCAGTTGCATAAATCTTACGCTATTGAACATCTCGGTCTCCTTCAAAAAAAGTAGAAACGTTCTTAATGAGGGAGAAAAGGAGCTGAAAATTGGAAACAAATGATATTATCGTGACAAGAACGTCACATGTGTTTATTATAAAGTGCTGATTTTTCCAGCTCATTTTTGTGATCATTCGTCCTAAATTATTTTTCAGGTAAATACACCTGAAACAGTTCAGGTGAAAAAATCCTAAACTAGAGTTCCGGCGCGTTTCAGGTATTGTTACACCTGAAATTTGCCGGAACCTACAATTTCCTGACTCAGTTCAGGTAAATTTACCTAAAACTTTTTTCAAGTGTGTGTGCCCGGAAAAACATTGCGACAATAGTAGTAGTAGATACTTACAAGATCCAAATTAATTTAGTTTTCGTTTATCGAGTGTATTACAGTGTCCACATCTGCACATGATTTTCCATGTACGCTTGTTGTCTCCGTTGAAGAATTTTTCAAAGAAACGAAGGCAGATTCTTTTTAGTGTAGTTTTGTTCAGGATTGTTCCGTAGTCCTTGTACACTCGCAAGACGTAGTTGAACAGTATTTTGGTTCGTCGAATTTTGGTTGTTGTTAGTTTTACGGAGTCGACTTTTCAGAACTTTGAATTCCCCTCTCTGTGCTTGTCGCGTCGTTTCAGCAGATTCAGATTTAATTCTTACGTCATACTGGTTTCTGAGGAGCGCCAGTAAGAAAAGTAAGTCGTGCATTTCGATGTAAAGACAGAGGTGGAGTAAATTAGGCTTTAGGAGTCGGTCTATGTATGCTGCATTTGTTGCCAAGATCCATTTGGTTGCCGCTTTTTGGATATGTTCCACTTCCTGAAGGTTTTGCCTGTTTGCGCACCACGCTTGAGAGGCATAGGTAACAATTGGAACGATGTAACCAGTGTATGCGTCGAGTTTTGTTTTAACAGAGCAATTTACAACAAGATTTCTCTTAATTTGGAAGAGGGTACTCATGGCTTTTGCTGAGCTTTGATGACAGTTGGAATTCCAGCTTAGGTTGCAACTTACTATCAAACCAAGGTCTCTTTGCTCTTTGCAAGGTTCAATGCAATTATCGAGAAGACGGGCACTTAATTCGCTTTTGACGTTGAGCAAGTGTGTTTTCTCGATGTTAGGTTTCATTTGATTTTCATTAAGCCATTTTCCCATTTCTGCTTTTACGAAGTTCAGTTCATTTTGACCGGAGACGACTGCTTTAAAGTCGTCACCATATCCAAAGCTCGAAATGTCCTGCAATTACAAGAGCAAATCGTTAATGAAAAGCAGGAACAGCAGCGGGTCCAGTATGGAGCCCTGAGGGACACCACTTGTAACTACGCGAGTGCTCGATAAGCAGTTATGACTTTGCCAAATTGGGGCCGTGCGGAGAGGTCCGAGTCTATGAGTTTCAGAAGTTTGCCACCAATACCGAAGGTTGCAAGTTTTTTGAGTCCCGCAGTATCAAAAGCATTAGCAAAGTCTAGATACATGACAGCCAAGTGATCAGTCGCTATTGCATCATTGTCTTCGTAGATTTTGTCCAGAAAGAAGAGGAGCTGTAAGGTAGCAGATCTCCTTTTTCTGAAGCCAAACTGATTTTCATGAAGTGCTTTTCTGACGTGTTCGTATACTACATCAAAGATGACGTTCTCGAAGACTTTCGAGCAGCAACAGAGCAGACTAATTGGCCAGTAATTGCTGACGTCGGCTTTGTTCCACTCTTTGATAAAGGGAGTAATTTGAGACACTTTCTAACAAGTGGGGAAAGTATATTTGTTGATACAGGTTTGGAAGATTAGTGCCTGAGATTTGCCCAGGCTTTCATGACACATTTTGAGAATGTTATTGCCAATATTGTCGGGACCAATTGATTTCTTCGGGTTGAGGTTTCTCAGTATTAAGCTTACCTTTTCTGGTGTGCACTTTAGAGAATTGAGTAGAGAGTCGTCGATTTCAGTTCTGGTTGAGTCTTTTCTACCACACATGCTAGTGAAGTATTTATTGAACAGCTCGGCTTTAACATCTTCGGTTGCAACACAGCCGTTCAACTTTATACTAGGAGGGATGAACGGAGTTTTTTCTTATACATTTCAAGTACTTTTGGATTCCACTGAATTTTCGGTTGTTGAAGACACTACTTTCAAAATCGGTTAGATCGTTGTTAATTTCAGTGCCCAAACTTTTCGATTTTCGAGGCTTTCTGAAGGTTGTTTACAGCTTTGAACTTCAATGTTTTCAGGTTTTGATGAGGTATGAGATTGAACTACTAATATACGGAGGTAACAGAGCCCGGTGGAAGGTGAGCTTACGGACATATTTGTCAACTTTATGCCACAGCCATTGGTACTATTGTTTCACCAATTGGTCAATATTAAGGACTGCAGTGGTTTTCTCTGATGTCTGAGTTTAGGGAGTCCCAGTCGGCTCTTTTAAAGGCATATTTCACGGATGAAATTGCATTGCATTTTTTCGTAGCAAATTGAATGTGTGTTCAGCTTGTGATCAGAGCAGGGCTTGTTACTTATTTAATATTTGTGGTAGAAGTCGAGATCGACACTTGAACTTATTACGATGTCGGGCTTGTTGCAGAGTAGAACGTCGAGTTGAGTACTACTGAAATTTGACAGCTTCAGTTCGATAAGTTTTCCCAAGAAGTTGCTTTCATAACGTTTTCAGAGGACATTGGCCCCATTGGTATTGGAGAAGTTGAGATCGCCAGTAATTACGATGCTGTCACAAGTGAGTTTCGGCTACTAAATGGAGTTTCTGAAGCAGAAGAAAAGGTTCAGTTTGTTCCCAATGATAGATACTTGGAGCGGGAGCATTATAAAAACAACAAACTAAGATAGATCGAGTTGATGTCAAGAGTTTGAGCACGCAATGATCGGGATTTCTGATATCTGTGTCCAGCATTTCAGGGTATACACTGGAGTGGACTGCTATTAACACACCACCATGTTTTGTCTTGTGAGACATCAATTGTACGATCACTTCTGTAGGTAGGATATGAAGACAGGAAGAGTGCTGAGTTTGGAATGTCGGAAGTGAGCCACGTTTCAGTAATGCACAATAGTTTTGGGCTGATAAAATTTAGACAGTTTAAAAATTACATTAGGCGCTTAAGGTCTACAGACTTCTTACCTTAAAGGTTAGGATTGACAATGTTGAGAGTCTTTCCTAACCCTGTTCAGTTTTCGCTGCTTTGAGTACTTTTGGAGTACCGAGTTTTGTCGAGAGGTCTCCAGGTGGAGTTTTCCGGAATCTCAAGGCTCAGGTTTCGAATACGTAGGTCCTTTGCGGTAAGGGAGTTGTTAAGGTCGTCGAGAAGTTCACGGCGTTTTCAGGCACTCCTCACTATTCAGTTCAGGACTGATGAAGACAGGGGCGTCATCAGTACTGAAGTACTTTGACTTGTGCGCAATTTCAGTATCAGGTTTTTGCTGATGTCAGAGGCAGTTTTTACCAACAGGGGATGATTTCTCTTGCGAACCGGGTCGTATTTTCCAAGCCGAACTGCTTTAGTAAGCTTTCGATCTTCGATGTCCAGAAAACCCAGAAATGCATTGACCCTAGCAAGGTCGGTGTTCATTCAGCCAATGGGCTTACACTGTTCTTCAGGAATAACTCGAATAATGACTCCGAGTGTTGATTTGTCGGCTTTCTCGGGAACGGACACACTCCTTCCAGGAGTGACAATTCCGAGTGCTTTGTGGAAGGTAGTGCTTTGAGCCTCTTTAAGCTTGCGCATTTCTTTCTTAACATCAGATACCTGATTGTTAGAGTCCTCAATTTTCTGCGTGAGTGATGCCATTTGTTGTAGGGCTTGCAGTTGAGAGTCAATCTTTGGGTCACTGCTGGTGTCGGTTTTCAGAAACTCTTTTTTCTTTCGGGTGCAGCTGTTGCAGATGTGGAGAATGTTATTATCCAGTATGGCGAGGACTTGGATGCTTGGTTGATCCAACTCAGCGCAGGCAGTCGTGAGGTGCTTGATCTTCCTACAGAAGCAGCAGGAGAACCTTGGCCACTTGACCTTTTTGCCGCAAGTGGAACAGTCGTCGCGAGTCATGTTACCGGTCTTACGAGATTTGAGTTCGCTTTTTATCCGTTAACAGTTTTGAGGTTTATTGATGGTGTTTAAACTTAAGAGGGGAGCCACTCGTATTTCTCACAAACTGCAACCTGAAGGTGCGTTTAGAGAAACACAAGAGCCTAGGGGATCTTATAATTATCGCCAAGTGCACCTGAAGGTACGTTTAGAGAACTACAAGTGGAGGGTGGACAACGATTCTAGTATCTTTCTCGAGTAGCACCTGAAGGTATTTTTCGAGAAAGCTACTAGAGTTTTTAATAGAGATCGCTACTGCCACTATAAAGAGATTGCTACCGTCACTATAAAGAGATTGCTACTGCCACCAATAGTCTTTCCACAGCGATTATTTCCGCACAGAATCAGGCGAGCCTTCATGTTAAGTATTTCGAGGTGCTTTATGATGAGCAAAACATGTATGAGCTAAGGAAAATGTGCCTCTCGATAATGAAAAACGTCAACTAATTAAACTTTTTGATTAAAAAACAAATCATAGCTTCTTTCTGAGAGTAAAATATAACAACGCACTTATAATTAATCTTCACTCAACTTTGAACTCCTAATAAGTACAAGTTAACATCTTCACAAATTTTGCCTCACCTGCAATCAGCATTCCCACTAACCCAGGCATCTTTAACAGCGCCGTTAGCTTTGATAGAAAGATTGCCACGATGTATATTAAGAATATCGTAAACAGGTATCCCGAGCTTTTCCATGGCAGCATTAAATCTCCCGTCAGCGACCAGAGAACACAGTAGGCAGAAAACAGGATCAGGAAACTTGACCACACATTTCGTAAGGATGGTTTGGAGCAGAGAAAAGATTGGACTCTGTTTGCCAAACTGGAGGCCTCTATTTTGGACTCAGTGGTAGCAGATTCTTCCATTTGAGAGCCCAGCGATATGCACCTCAATCGCGTATTATCTTTGATAGATAATCAACATTAGGCAGGCCCAAAGTAAGTAGATCTACTCATTAGCGAACAGTCTTGGCATCTGAGGCGCCAGATATGACTCAGGATCAAAGCATAACTAACTTAAAATACACAAAGTTCAAACTAAGTAAATGAAATCTCTATTAAGCAAGCTTCCAATTTTCGATAAGACTGACTCAAAATAGCAGGCATGGGATAAATTAACATCCCCTGTTTGCAACTTTACATGCTAAACTGCCTATTTTAGAAGCCATTTTAGAAGACATAACTTTGGCCGTTTCTTTTGATTTTTATATCAATCGACGCATAAGCATCAAAAGTTTGATAGATCTGGATTATCTGACAAGCTTATTTACGGAGGAAATCCAGACAGAAGTTGACTAGTTTTCCATAAGCAGCTGTATTTTGAGTCCCACGTAAAATCTGTTCAATTTACTCAAATAGTTGTGTTCACAATCCAGGATCTTATTCTAAATTAAGGAGGCATGAGCCAGTTTGAGCTTGCGGAAATCTGACTAACCTGAAACGCCTTTAACCTTTTGTACTATTTTTTTCTATGAAGGAAATGGATTTCTATCCGTTTCAAATAAAAGTTTTCTTCTTATTCTTTTTCTTCTATCTGGATTTTCTCGTTGTAAGCTTTTCAGTGTCTGCAAAAATAGTTCATAGTGCTGCTAACCTGAATCATTTGAATTTAATTTGAAATATAAATCAATGGGTTATTCAAATCGAAAGTGTAATAAAGTGAAAGAAAGTTTCTACCGATACTAACAAAAAACGCAGTGGATGAAATTAGTGATGATACATTATATAAAACCGAAACCCTTCCAAGTGCAGCCAATAAAATGTTGGAAGACAATCTTTCGACTTTGCTGTAAAAAACTGGATCATTTCCGTTTGTGCCCTCTCCCGGCTTAGTGGGTGCATTTTATTTGCACCCCCTAACGCATTAATTTTGTAAAAAAAAAATATGATTAAGACCTATTATTTATGCGATATTTAGAAGCAGGGAGACTAAAACATTTCTCAAATGCTTTCTTGTTACCATCGATGTAGTCAAATAATTAGGGTAAGGATTTTTCCTGAACACGTTGGTCAACTTTTTCGATAAGCACTTTTCAGAGGATCAATTCATATATGAATAGACAACGAGTTTTCAGACCCCGGTTCATCTGCCTTTCCATAGAATGTAACAAGCTTTTTCTGATACCAATGAAGAAAAGGCTACTGATGTCAAATTGAGAAAGAACAATGAAATCTAATAAAGAGTTATTTTACAGCTTCTACAGATGTTGCACGGAGCCGATTCTTTTTTGTTTTGATTGTTTTGATAACTAGTGCAATCTTTTATAAAAATGTTTTGAGCTCGGTTTTCAAATTTTAAATCACAGACTAGCAAAATTGCAAGTTGTTTGCGCTGTTTCGATTTTTGTTTCGGTTGTCCATTGGAATTGTTTCCGATAAACTGTGACGTTCATCAATAGGTTCGCAAGAACAAACATAAACTGATTTGGTAGCATTCAAATTAATATCATGTGACTTTTCTATACATACAACTCTGCATTTTCAATTGATTTGATTAACCAAAAATTAAAAAAAAAACGCTCATCCTTATATTGAAATAATGTGCTGCTTTCATCAATTGTATTCGCCAAACAGTTGACATAGTTTTAAAAAAGAGTCAACCAAGCACTGTTAATCGTGGAACGCTTCTTGTAGACTTATTCGAGCTGGGGATTATACTTCGTTTACACGATCACGTTGAAATGTGTCATAAACAATTTTTGCTATGAGTGATAATAATTTCAGTGAAAATCCAATTTAACAAAGCTTCTGAGTGGTTTAAGAGTACAGATTTAATTATCTCTTAGGAGAGATTTGATTTCCTGAAAACATCTCTTGCGAAAAAGATATCGTCATGAATAGAACATTTTGATTTAAAGCCACCCCTCAGTGGGGTTAGAAGATGTTTTTTCTCTAGATGTAGAGATATTTGAGCATGCAAAAATCTTTTGAAAGTTTTTGAAGCGTAATTTTTACACAGATGGATTGATAGTTGGTAACGTTTACAGAATGTCCATTTGTGTAAAGCAGTGTGACGTCAAAAATTTTCACATCGGCTTCATAACTATGTGAGATGAAGCACAAACTGTGACGTTCATCACAAGGTTTACAAAATCAAAAATAATCGGTTTTGCTAGCATTTAATTCTTTATCAGGTCACTTGAAAGAAAAAACTTGAATTGGCAAAATTTTGTTGTAGATGAAAATTTGCAGTTTCATTTGATATGATTGCCGAACATAACAAACAGTCATCACCATTTCCGACTGAAAAGTAGTTGGAAAATCTTTTGTGAACGAGAGGGAGCTCCCAACGTTTACAAGGAGCTAAGGGCAACAGGAATCCCCACCCTAACCATCGTTCGTGACCTCCTGTCGAGACGAAAACAGAGGGATTGACAGCCGATAACCGAATCTCGAAAACTCCATCAAAAACCAGCCCTTGAAATTGAAACCCTCTCTATCGTCAAGAAAAACGACAGCAACTTGACAGCAATCATCAAGAAACAACAAGGCCCGTCGCAAGCTCAACGAAGAAAGAAGCAAGAGCAAGCAAAGAAGTAATAAGTTAGTGCTCCATTTTGGAAGTTGTTGCTGGTTCTGTGAGGTCCTAGTGATTAAATTCCTTAGCACTGAGCAAAACCAATCTAAAACTTCACACCAGTCGTCAGTTCTAATTTTCTTTTGTAAGTACCTAGTGATTAATTTCCTTGGCACCCATCAAATTGAACCTAGAACTTAAATAGAAGATCTCACGTCATGGGTAGAAACTGCAACACATGCAAGCGAGGCATACCGGCACAAGAAAAAACTTACTTCTGCGTATCTTGTAACACCCACATGCATCTAACCACTGAATGTACCGCCCTCTCACCTGCTGCTATAAATGGAATGAAAGAATTGGGAATGAATGCGATGCTACTGTGCTACACCTGCGTAGAAAACAACGAGCGAGATAATTTAATCAGAGGACGCGCGCTAGCAAGTATTTCTGAGAAACTGAAAAGTCTTGACGTAAGTGAAAAGTTAAAGAACATGAAAAAGCGACAAAAGGACTTAGTCGATTCTAACATTGGAGAAGCAATGACGACCACTTGCGACAAAGTGAAGAAAACAAACGCTGCTGTTGTCGCCGTAGACAAAACCACGAGCGGTTAAACCCAAAGGAGCACAAAATGTGGAGGCCCAAAAGTCACTTCACAATATCAACCAAAGTTTAGAATCCAGGGGTTAAAAAAGACCCATCAAAATCTAAAGCCGAAACTTTTGTCCCCACGAACTCTGAACTGAACGAAATACTGCTTACTATTGGAGCTGAGCCACATGTTCTGGAGTTCAAAAGACTTGGCAAATTCGACCCCGAGCGAAAGAAACCTAGACCCCTTCTGGTCACGGTAGCGAACGAACATCAAGCACGCCTGACCTTGGCAAGAAGTCATGATCACAGGGAAGATCTCAATAACCGAAACATTTATTTCCTGCCTGCTCTCTCGCGAGAAGATGCAGTGAAGGAAAATCTCATTCTGAAAACAAAACGTCAACCTCTCGACCAAGACTTTGCTCGAGAGAAGTTGCGAATTCGAAATTTGGAGCTGTTCAATGACGGGAAGAAAGTTCACCTAGAATCTGAGAAAACCGAGTCTACATGACTAGGTTTCCTCAACATTCTTCAACTTAACACACGAAGTCTGATAAACATCGACTGAAGAGCAAAACTTGCCAAAACTGTCCAAATAGCGGACTACACTGTCATATGTCTTTGCGAAACCTGGCTGAACGAACTGATCAGCGACTCCGAACTACTTTTAAATGACTACAACATATATCGAAGCAACCGTACTTTCTTGGGAGATAAAAATGCCCACAGTGGTAGCCTCATAGCAGTAATAAGCTCTCTAAACTCTGAGAACATCAATGCAGATCTTCCCGACTCATGCCTAGCCTGCAAAATTCAACTAGCCAGATCTGAAGTGATAATCTGTTCGTTTGCATACCGATATAATATCAACCGTTTCAAAAAACTCCTTAAAACCCTTCCAAAGTCAAAACCGGCCATAATCTGTAGCGACCTGAACTTCCCGGATCCAAAGTGAAAAACAGCAAGCACCTCTAACGGAGAAGAAAACGAAACCATCGAAATCTTTGACGAAGCTCTGTTCAGACAAGCCATTGACTTTCCGACCTGTTCAAATAACACCCTTAACGTGGCCTCTGTGGCAATTGTTTTCTTTTTGCCGAAAAGGATTAGTCCTTCCCCACGACATATGACTTCACTGAACACGATGCGACCCATCTTTTGATCGAATGTCCAGTAACTGAACCGAAACCCGTACTCCAATCGTTCAGGAGTTTCGGAAGCTCTGAATACGATGGAAAGAATAAATTTGTTAAAAAGAACCCTTTCCAAACTATTTGCTATACAAACGTCAACACAATTTGTGAAGAATTTTACCACCATGTCGACAAAATGATTGAGACATTTGTACCTCGAAGAATCAGACATCGCCAAAGCCTCCCTCTATGGATCTCTGGATTCACGTCACAACTTCCCGACTCATGCCTAGACTGCCAAAATTCAAATAGACAGATCTGAAGTGATAATCTGTTTGTTCTACAACCCACCAAAAGGCAATGCATACCGATATAATATCAACAATTTCCAAAAATTCCTTAAAAACCATTCCAAACTCAAAACCGGCCCTAATCTGTAGCGACCTGAACTTCCCGATGAAAAAGTTGAAAACGCAGAAAAGGCTCCTTGAAAGGAAACGAACGAGTTATCGGAAAGCAGCATTCATGAAGCTTGAGAACTTGGTAACCGAGTCAGGCGAGGCAGACAGGAAAGACTACCAGGAGAATTAAATGTCCACCAGAAACACCGAGGTTATATTCAAACATCTGAAAAGTCTCAAAAAATCTCCCAGACTTCCGAAGCAAATCGTGAGTGGTGATTAAGTGAGCATTATAAAGTCAACATTATGAACGAGTTCTTCCAATGAATTTTCTCTCCAAAACAACCAATCAGCATTTCTGACATCAAAACGAAAAATCCTACATTGACAAACTTTAACATATCGGTTGAAACCATACATTCCTTTGTGTTTGAATTGGACATTACTAAATCCAGGGGCCCAAATGGACTCCCTCCAGCCTTCTTCAAGAAAACGTCAAGGCAATTCTCGGTCGTCCTAAATAAGCTTCTGAAGGTGATAAAGAAGCAAAGAAGCTTTCCTGACACAAGATGAAAGACAGCCGCTGTGACGCCAATCAACAAGAAGGGAGACAGTTGCTAAGTACAAAACTACAGTCCAGTGTCCGTACTTGACTTAGAAAGTAAAATCCTGGAAAAGTGCATCTACGTGGCTCTTTACGACCACTTTGCCACTTTCTTGACAAAGCACCAGCATGGATTTCTTTAAAAATCGGTCTGTTTACACAAACATGATTACTTTCCTGAAAAAAATCAACGACGAACTCGATAACGATCCAAACTCAGATGTTATTGCGTTCTACACGGACTTCTCGAAAGCCTTCGATAAAGTACCCGATTTCGAGCTATTAAAAAAGATTGCAAATATTGGGGTAGGAGGACGTCTCCTACAAGTTCTCATGGAGTACCTAAGTAACCGGAAACAGTTCGTCAGAATCAGTAACACAAATTTCGATGTTCGAGACGTTACCAGTGGATTGCCTCAGGGCTCACTACTCAGCCCGGTTCTGTTTTGTATCTTCATCAACGACTTAACCGACGCGCTGAATTTCTGAGACCAATTCATCTTCGCAGACGACCTGAAAATCCTCGCGATTGGAAAAGATCATTGGACCATCCAGGACAACCTAGAAAGCATTGCAACGTGGGCCAGATCAAACATGATGGAGCTGGACTTGACAAATGTGCTCAGATAACATTTCGAGGGGAAAAGCGAAATTTCGATATTGTGGGTGAAGATTTGGCAAACGCAGATACAGTAAAAGATTAGGGAATTCACATCAAAGATGACCTGAGCTAGAATAGACATATAGAAGAGCAACTCAGGAAAGCTAACAAAGTACTGTACCTCCTCAGACGAAACGTTGCAGTACAAGTTAAACAACGCATCAAACTTGGGCTTTACAAATCACCAATCCTACCCGTTTTGCTGTACGGCTTCACCTGCATAAACCCATCACGAATCGCGCTACAAAAACTCGAACGCTTTCAGAGGAAAGCAGTGTAATGGATCACGGGAAACAAAGGAGTGAATTACATCAGTCAATTTTGGCTGCTCAACATTCTACTTGCAAAAGTCATGCATGAAAGCTCGCACTGCATCGAACTACCTGACCTCACCAGCGCCAATAGACGCAAAAAGGAATTCTTTCGGCACAAAAAAACAAGAACGGAAAAAAACTAGAATGAATTCACCTTCCGAAACTGCACACTCGCCAACCGATTAGAGAAATATGATGAATTCAGTAGACCTTACGGACTCAAGAAGAGATTGATAAACCTAATGTGGGAAATTGTCAATAAACAATTTTGTGATAAGAACGTCTGCGCTTTGCAAACTGTTTGCAACTGCCATGTATGCAGAAATAATTGGACTCTATTTTAACAACTGACGACTGGGCATAAATCAGCTCTGAAGCAAAGCCGCTGCGAATCCCCAACAACAACAACAACAGATGCTGCATTAATCAATTATATGCATCAAACTATTCACCTAGTTTTAAAAAATAGTCAACCAAGCACTGTGACTTTTGAAACACCTCCTGTTGGCTCATACGAGCTGGATTATACTTCTTTTACACGAACAGGTTGCAATTTTTCATAAAGAAAACTTTAGATTAGTGACAATAATTTCAGTGAGAATCCAATTTAACAAAGCTTCTGAGAGGTTTAAGAGTACAGTTTTAGCTATCTCCTCAGAATGATTTGTCTTTTTGAATAAGTTCTATTGAGAAAAAGAAAGCGTCATGATGAGATCATTTGGATATGAAACCACCCTGCAATTAGGTTAGAATTTGTTTTTTCTCTAGATATTTGAGCATGCAAAAAGCTTTCGAATGTTTTTGAAGGGCTTTTTTTGCTCAATTGGGCTGACATTTGGTAACGTTTACAGAAAATTCATTTGTGTAAAGTAGTGTAAGTAAGAATTCACATTCGCTTAATAACTATGTGAGATGAGGTACAAACTGTGACGTTCATCACTAGGTTTACAAAACCAAGATGAATTGGATTTGCTTGCAATAATTTTTTATCAGGTGACTTGAAAAAAAACTTGCTTCAGCAAGATTTTGCTGTAGATGAAAATTTGCAGTTTCATTTGATTCGATTGCTGAACATGACAAACAGTCATCACCATGTCTGACTGAAATGCTCCGTTCATCAATTATATACATCAATCCATTGACATAGTTTTAAAAAGGATTCGATCAAGCACTGTGACTTGTGAAACACCTCTTACTGACTCATACGAGCTGGATTATACTTCATTTACACGAAAATGTTGTATTTTGTCATAAAAAACTTTCTTTTAGTGACAATAAATTCAAGGAGAATTCAATTTAACATATTTTCTGAGAGGTTTAAGAGTACATTTTTAACTCTCTCCTCGGAATGATTTGATTTCCTGAAAAAAATCTATTCAGAAAAATAAAACGTCATGAATAGATCAAAAACTTGCAGTGTAGTTAAAGTTCGTTTTCTCTCTAGATTTGCAGATATTTGAGCATGCAAGAATATTTTGAATGTTTTTGAAGGGTATTTTTTACACATATGGGCTGATAGTTGGCAACGTTTATAGAATGTTCGTTTTTGTAAAGCAGTTTGACGTCATTAAGTTTCACATTCGCCTAATAGGTGTGTGAGATGAGGTACAAACTGTGAGATACAATTTTAACTATCTCCTGCGAATGATTTGACTTCCTGAAAAAAAACATTTTGAGAAAAAAAGCGTCATGAATAGATCCTTCAGATATGAAACCACCCTTCAGTGAGGTTTAAATTTATTTTTTTTATAAATGCGCAAATATTTGAGCATGCAAAGAGCTTTCCAATGTTTTTGAAGGGTGTTTTTTACTGAATTGATCTAATAGTTGTTAACGTTTACAGAAAATTCATTTGTGTAAAGTATTTTAACGTCAGTAATTTCCACATCCGCCTAATAGGTATGTGAAATGAGGCCCAGTTTGTGACGTTCATCACTAGAATTACGAAAAAAATCGAAATTGCTAGCCTTTAACTTGATATCAGGTGATTTGAAAAAGAAATCTACTTTGGCATGACTTTGCTAGAGATAAACTTTTGTAGTTTCACTCAATTTGATTGCGGAAAATAACAAACAGTCATCAGCATGTTGGACTAAAATGAATGAAACCTAAGGTACGGAAGTTTATATTAAGCTTTTGTTCTTATAAACCTAATTTGCAGCCATTTTTTGTAGCTTACCACTCAAAATTGCGTCAACATTTTATTAATAATCGATAGCATTACGTGAAGGCCATTTCTCATCAAGTGCTTGGGTACGTTTAATAAAAAAGCCTAAAACAGGCTATAGTTAAAACATGGAACCTATGCTTAATTTTAACACATGGGGAGCTAAATTTTATCTTGAGACATGACAGCTGCACTGAAATTAAACCAATACCGCTCTAACTAATCTTACTGAATGGGAGCTATACCAAATTTTAATTTATGGAACCTATGCCTAATACTGATTCAGGGCTGCGGTTATATCTGATTTTAACACATTGTGTTGGCTCTACCTAATCTTGACACATTGCTGCGTCTATACGTAATCTTAATATATTGACGCTTTTTACCTAGTCTATACACAGTACGGCGGCTATTACATATCTTAAATGTAGTTGGCTAAAGCTAATTTTAATATTTGCAACCGGTTGTACCCTATCTTTATACATGTCGGTTGTACACTATAAAAATACATGCTGTCGGCTGTAACTATTCTTGATACACGTAGACCGCCGCATGAAAAACTTATACGTCATTTTTTACAATGCGTTAACACTCTCTGAAAAGCCGCTATAACTTGATTTAATATATGGGATTCACATCACTTTGTTTTGGGTGGTTCATTCTATTAATACTATGTTTAACAAAAAAATTTGTTACAGAAAAATAGAAAATATTAACCGAATTTCGGGTCTTTCCCATTATAGCGCCCAAAAAATTTTAGTCCCCGTTGTAATATAAACTTGTTTTTTGAAACAACCACCTAATTTTTAAGTTTTATTGGCAAATTTTTATAGAAGCTATTTTTGTTGACAAAATTCTGCCCTTTTTTATTTTTCCGTCAATAAGCACGTTTAGGTGAGAAAACT
The DNA here is from genome assembly GCF_964194025.1 of Convolutriloba macropyga. Lineage (NCBI taxonomy): Eukaryota > Metazoa > Xenacoelomorpha > Acoela > Convolutidae > Convolutriloba > Convolutriloba macropyga. The sequence continues at coordinate 14,804,873 of NC_134469.1, read as the reverse complement.
TAAGATTTCTATCATAATTCGACAAATGTTCAAAAACAATGTCGTAGTTTATCATGGGACCGGTGTTCTTCTCAAAATCTCCAGCTAATTTCCTTTGGAAGTTTAAATATTTTAAAACTATTATCTTTTTTATCGGCGGTACCCTGTTTGATAGTAAAAAATATGCATAAGAATGTTTAAGTTAAGTGCCTTTTTTAATACTATTGCGCTTAATGACTCTTACGACCAGCATTAGCGTCGACAATTGATCAGATAGTGGCATCTTTTTCTGAGGGTCATAATCATATTGTCTATTGAGAAAAAGACGACGACTTGAATAGATCCTTTTGACATAAAACCATCCCACGGTGGGGTTAGAATTTGTTTTTTTCTCTAGATGAGCAGATATTTGAGCATGCAAAAATATTTCAAATGTTTTTGAAGAGTAATTTTTGAAACGTTTGGGCTGATCGTTGGTCACCTTTACAGAATGTTCATTTGTGTAAAGCAGCGCAACGTCAGCAAGTTTTAAATTCGCTCAAAAACTATGTGAGATGAGGCACAATCTGTGACTGTGACGTTCATGACTAGGTTTACAAAAACAAAAAAAATCGAATTTGCTAGCGTTTAGTTTTATATCAGGTGACTTTAATAAAAAACTTGCTTTGCCAGGATTTTGCTATAGATAAAATTATAAAATTTTTTAATTTCACTTGATTTGACTGCCGAAAATAACAAACAGCCATCAGCATGTCGGACTAAAGTTCATGATGATTAATGTTATGAAAATGATATTAGGTTTTCGTTCTCATAAACCAATTTCTCAACAATTTTTTGTAACTTAACCCTCAATGTTGCGTCCAAATTTTTTATAACCGATAGCAATACGTCAAGCCACTTCTCATCAAATGCTTGGGTGATTTTAACAAAAAAAAACTAAAAACAGTCGGTAACTAAAACATGGAACCTATGCTTAATCTTAACACATGGGAGCTAAGTTTATCTTGAAAAATGACAGCTGCGCTCAAATTAAACCTTTACAGCTCTACCTAACTTACTAAAAGGAAGCTATACCGAATCCTAAATTATGGAACCTACCTCTGATACTGATTCATGGCGGCGGTAATACCTCCTCTTAACACATTGGGTCGGCTGTACCTAATCGGCTGTACCTAACCGAATTTCGGGTCTTTCCCATTATAGCGCCCAAAAAATTTTAGTCCCCGTTGTAATATAAACTTGTTTTTTGAAACAACCACCTAATTTTTAAGTTTTATTGGCAAATTTTTATAGAAGCTATTTTTGTTGACAAAATTCTGCCCTTTTTTATTTTTCCGTCAATAAGCACGTTTAGGTGAGAAAACTTAAGATTTCTATCATAATTCGACAAATGTTCAAAAACAATGTCGTAGTTTATCATGGGACCGGTGTTCTTCTCAAAATCTCCAGCTAATTTCCTTTGGAAGTTTAAATATTTTAAAACTATTATCTTTTTTATCGGCGGTACCCTGTTTGATAGTAAAAAAATATGCATAAGAATGTTTAAGTTAAGTGCCTTTTTTAATACTATTGCGCTTAATGACTCTTACGACCAGCATTAGCGTCGACAATTGATCAGATAGTGGCATCTTTTTCTGAGGGTCATAATCATATTGTCTATTGAGAAAAAGACGACGACTTGAATAGATCATTTTGACATAAAACCATCCCACGGTGGGGTTAGAATTTGTTTTTTTCTCTAGATGAGCAGATATTTGAGCATGCAAAAATATTTCAAATGTTTTTGAAGAGTAATTTTTGAAACGTTTGGGCTGATCGTTGGTCACGTTTACAGAATGTTCATTTGTGTAAAGCAGCGCAACGTCAGCAAGTTTTAAATTCGCTCAAAAACTATGTGAGATGAGGCACAATCTGTGACTGTGACGTTCATGACTAGGTTTACAAAAACAAAAAAAATCGAATTTGCTGGCGTTTAGTTTTATATCAGGTGACTTTAATAAAAAACTTGCTTTGCCAGGATTTTGCTATAGATAAAATTATAAAATTTTTTAATTTCACTTGATTTGACTGCCGAAAATAACAAACAGCCATCAGCATGTCGGACTAAAGTTCATGATGATTAATGTTATGAAAATGATATTAGGTTTTCGTTCTCATAAACCAATTTCTCAACAATTTTTTGTAACTTAACCCTCAATGTTGCGTCCAAATTTTTTATAACCGATAGCAATACGTCAAGCCACTTCTCATCAAATGCTTGGGTGATTTTAACAAAAAAAAACTAAAAACAGTCGGTAACTAAAACATGGAACCTATGCTTAATCTTAACACATGGGAGCTAAGTTTATCTTGAAAAATGACAGCTGCGCTCAAATTAAACCTTTACAGCTCTACCTAACTTACTAAAAGGAAGCTATACCGAATCCTAAATTATGGAACCTACCTCTGATACTGATTCATGGCGGCGGTAATACCTCCTCTTAACACATTGGGTCGGCTGTACCTAATCTTGACACATTGCTGCGGCTATACGTAATCTTAATACGCTGACGATGCTTTACCTAGTCTATATGCATTACGGCGGCTATGCCATATCTTAATAAATGTAGTTGGCTATAGCTAATTTTGAAACTTGCAACCGGTTGTATGCTATCTTTATACATGCCGGTTGTACACTATCAGTATACATGCTGTCGACTATTACTAATCTTGATACACGTAGACCGCTGCTATCTTAATACATGAAAACTTATACGTCATTTTTTTTGCAATGCGTCAACACTCTCCGAAAGGCCGCTATACCTTGCGTTAACATATTAAATTCACATTACTTTGTTTTGGGTGGTTCACCCTATTACTACTATGTTTTAGAAAAAAGTTGTTAAATAAAAATTAAACATTTTAACCGAATTTTGGGTCTATCCCATTATAGAAACCAAAAAAATTTAGCCCCTTTGTAATATAAACTTTTTATTTAAAACAACTGCCTAATTTTTAAGTTTTATTGCCAAACTTTTATAAAAGCTATTTTTGTTGACAAAACTTTGGCCTTTTTAATTTTTTTGGGTAAATAAGCACGTTTAGGCGAGAAAACTTAAAGTTTCTATCATAATTTGACAAATGTTTAATAAAATTGTCGTAGTTTATTTTGTGACCGGTGTTCTTCTCAAGATCTCCAGCTAATTTCCTTAGGAAGTTTAAATATTTTAAAATTAATATTTTTTTATGGACGCTACCCTGTTTGGTAGTATGAAAATATGCATGTATAGGTTAGGTGCATTTTTAATACTAATGTTGTCAGTGACCCATAATATTATAATCATATCGTCTATTGAGAAAAAGACAGCAATTTGAATAGATAATTTTGATATAAAACCATCCTGCAGTGGGGTTAGAAGTTGTTTTTTCTCTAGATGTGCAGATTTTTGAGCATGCAAAAATCTTTGAAATGTTCTTGAAGCGTAATTTTTCATTAGCGTCGACAATTGATCAGATAGTGGCATCTTTTTCTTGGGGTCATAATCATATCGTCTATGGAGAAAAAGAGAACGACTTGAATAGATCATTTTGACATAAAACCATCCTGCAGTGGGGTTAGAATTTGTTTTTTTCTCTAGATGAGCAGATATTTGAGCATGCAAAAATATTTCAAATGTTTTTGAAGAGTAATTTTTTAAACGTTTGGGCTGATCGTTGGTCACGTTTACAAAATGTTCATTTGTGTAAAGCAGCGCAACGTCAGCAAGTTTCAAATTCGCTTAAAAACTTTGTGAGATGAGGCACAAACTGTGACTGTGACGTTCATGACTAGGTTTACAAAAACAAAAAAAATCGAATTTGCTAGCGTTTAGTTTTATATCAGGTGACTTGAAAAAACACTTGCTTTGCCAGGATTTTGCTATAGATAAAATTTTTTAATTTCACTTGATTTGACTTCCGAAAATAACAAACAGCCATCAACATGTCGGACCAAAGTTCATGATGATTAATGTTATGAAAATTATATTAAGTTTTCGTTCTCTTAAACCAATTTCTCAACAATTTTTTGTAACATACCCCTCAATGTTGCGTCCAAATTTTTTTATAACCGATAGCAATACGTCAAGCCACTTCTCATCAAATGCTTGGGTGATTTTAACAAAAAAACTAAAAACAGTCTATAATTAAAACATGGAACCTATGCTTAATCTTAACACATGGGAGCTAAGTTTATCTTGAAAAATGACAGCTGTGCTTAAATTAAACCTTTACAGCTCTACCTAATCTTACTAAAAGGAAGCTATACCGAATCCTAAATTATGGAACCTACCTCTGATGCTGATTCATGGCGGCGGTTATACCTCCTCTTAACACATTGGGTCGGCTCTACCTAATCTTGACACATTGTTGCGGCTATACGTAATCTTAATACATTGACGATGCTTTACCTAGTCTATATGCATTACGGCGGTTATGCCATATCTTAATAAATGTAGTTGGCTATAGCTCATTTTAAAACTTGCAACCGGTTGTATGCTATCTTTATACATGCCGGTTGTACACTATCAGTATACATGCTGTCGACTGTTACTAATCTTGATACACGTAGACCGCTGCTATCTTAATACATGAAAAGCTTATACGTCATTTTTTTGCAATGCGTCAACACTCTCCAAAAGGCCGCTATACCTTGAGTTAACATATTAAATTCACATTACTTTGTTTTGGGTGGTTCACCCTATTACTACTATGTTTTAGAAAAAAGTTGTTAAAAAAAATTAAACATATTAACCGAATTTTGGGTCTCTCCTATTATATAAACCATAAAAATTTAGCCCCCTTTGTGATATAAACTTTTTATTTAAATCAACCGCCTAATTTTTAAGTTTTATTGCCAAACTTTTTAAAAAGCTATTTTTGTTGACAAAACTTTGGCCTTTTTAATTTTTTTGTGTAAATAAGCACGTTTAGGCGAGAAAACTTAAAGTTTCTATCATAATTTGACAAATGTTTAATAAAATTGTCGTAGTTTATTTTGGGACCGGTGTTCTTCTCAAGATCTCCAGCTAATTTCCTTAGGAAGTTTAAATATTTTAAAATTAATATTTTTTATGGACGCTACCCTGTTTGGTAGTATGAAAATATGCATGTATAGGTTAGGTGCGTTTTTTTAATACTAATGTTGTCAGTGACTCTTAATATTATAATCATATCGTCTATTGAGAAAAAGACAGCAATTTGAATAGATGGTTTTGATATAAAACCATCCTGCAGTGGGAAAATGTTCATTTCAGTAAACAGTATAATGTCAGAAGGTTTCACATTCGCTTAAAAAATATGTGAAATGAAGCACAAAATTTGATATTTCCACTAGGTTTTTAAAAACAGAAAAAAAACGAATTTGCTAGCATTTAACTTAAAATCAGGTGACTTGAAAAAGAGACCTGCTTTGCCAGGACTTTGCTATAGACGAAATGTCGAAGATTCATTGATTTGCTTGCCAAAATTGACAAACAGTCATCAGCATATCGGACTATATTGCATGAATATTAAAGTCATGAAATTGATATTAAATGTGCGTTCTTATAAAACTAATTCTCAAATTTTTTCGCAACTTACCACTCAAAATTGCGTCAAAACTTTTAGTAACCGATAGCAATACTTGAAAGCCATTTCCTATTTAATGCTCGGGTACGTCTAACACAAATAGCTAAAAACAGGCTATATATAAAACTTGCTTATCTTATTACAAGGGAGCTATGTTTAATCTTGAAACATGAAAGCTACGCCTATAAAGACCATTACAACTATAAACAATCTTACTAAATAGGCGCTATACCGAATCCTAATTTATGGAACCTATGCCTAATCCTGATACATGGCGGCGTTTATACCCGATCTTAACACATCGTGACGGCTCTACATAATTCTGACACAATGCAGCGGCTATAAGCAATCTTAATACATTGCCGCTGCTTTACCTATTTTTAATAGATTACGGCAGCTATGACGTATAATAATAAATGTAGTTGGCCATAGCTAATTTCAATACTTGCAACTGCTCATACCTAATCTTTAAACATGTATTCGATCATACATAATCAATATACTTATCGATATACATGCTGTCGGCTGTAACAAATCGTGATACATGTAGAAGGCTGCTGTCCTAATACATGCAAAACCTATACGTTATTTTGTTAAATTGCGTCAGCGCTCTCAGAAAAGCTGCTATAACTTGTGTTAAAATATTGGATACACTTCACATTGTGCGGGGGGTCCACCCTATTACTACTATTTTTAACAAATAAAATTTTTATAGAAAAATTTTAAATATTTACCAAACTTGGGACTCTATCATTATGGCACCCATAAAAGTATAGCCCCCGTTGTGATGTACACTTGTTATTTGAAACAACCAATTCGTTTTTAAATTTGTTTGTCAAACTGTTAAAGAAGCCATTTTTTGAGAACATTTTTTAGAATGAGAAAAATTTTCAGTCCTTTGAAGCTACTTTTCATTTCTATCCTTAAAAATAAATAGATATCAATTTTGGATACAAAAGGGAAGAGTTGATCTATAGGAACAAAACTTATTAAATTTGTATTTTGCGTGGACGGGTTTTAGAATGATGGTAAGCAGTTTTAGGTTTTCTATAACCCTTTTAATTGTTAAAAAATTGTACTAATAGGGTGAATCACCCAGTAGGCGGGAATGTCTACCCCATGTATTAACATAGAGAATACCGACTTTCTGAGAAAGTGCCGAAGCAATGTTTTAGGATAGGGTATAGATTTCGCATGTATTAAGGTAGCAGCAGACTACATGATTAAATAAACCCGACTGCTTGTACTATGATAGATTATAGCAGACTACATTTAATACGATTTGGTAGAGCCAAGTGCATGTATTAGGATTAGGCATAACTGACTACATTTTTCTGATAGGGCATAGCCGACGCAACGTACTAAAAATAGTTAAAGACGCTGTAATGTATCAGGATTATGTGAGGCCGCCGCAATTAATCAAGATAAGTTGAATCCGCTAAGTAAAAAGATTAGGTATAGCCGCCGCCACGTATTAGGAGTAAACATAGGTTCCATGTAGTAAATTTATACGTAGCTCCTATTTATTAGGATCATATATAGCTGTCATGTATTAAGTTTAGGCGTAGCTGGCATGTATTAAGCTGCATGTAATAAGATTAGGCATAGGTCTCACGTGTTAAACTACTTATAGCCAGCTGTTAGCCATTTTTGCAAACGCTCCCAAGCATTAGATAGGAAATTTACAGACGCATTAAAAATTCACATCAAGTTAAAGAATCAGTGGAACATTTAGATTAAATAAGTATCGAATTAACTAAAACCCGAGGCACAATTATTCGTGTGGGTTAATAAAGTTGGTAGAACAAAAAGTTTTTTTAAGCATTACTAACTGATTAATTAGTACATTTTTTAAAAAACAACATCGGCTTTGTTAGCTCTCAGCTTAGTGTATGCCACAACAATGAAGTTATGAAGTTTACATACAATTCCTATTAAAATTCAATGCTAGCATATCATGGACCTAGTTTAAATTTGTAAAAACTTAAAAATTTGAATTGTTGCATAGATAGTGTAGAAACTGCACAAATTTTGTACTTTCTGAAGTGGTTTGTCTATCTTTTTTTAAAACTTTTTAATCAAAAACTTGGAATGCGTGATTGACAGTGATCGAGAAGTCGCGTCATAGTAGTTTCCATTGAGCAAAACATTCATTATCAAAACTTCACTCACATTAGGGGATTCTTTATGGTTGCAAAACAGAATTTGGGCAAATTTGGAAAAACATCCGCTAGAAAATATACAAGGCATCGGAAGTTTAGCATTGGAATGCGTTCAATATTGTCACGAAGCAAGGTATTCTCCAAAACAATAAAAAATTCAATTCCTTATCTCACTATCTCACAAGCATTGTTTGTACAGGCATTTTTGACAGAAAAATCAAGTTGGAAACGTTTAGCTCAGGAATGCGTTCAATAATGTCATGAAATGAGGTATTATCCATGGCATATAAAAATTTCTTTCCTTGTCTCAAAATCATCGTTTGAAAATTGATTCCTGACATTTTGAATTTTTTGACTTCTTCAATTGTTTGTTTCTGGGAGCTGGAACAAAAAAAAACAAGATTTATAAAAAAGTCCAAGGAGAATTAAAAAACGAATATAAGCACAACTAATTGAAGTTAGTCTACCCATGTTAAGATCAATTCGGGATCTTTTTGATGTCTAGATTGACAGCTAGAATTAGAAAGGATAAAACTTAAAAATGTTCCATCCAGAAAGCAAGCATATAAGAACCATAAAAATGGTGGAATTGAGAAAAACTCCTTCGTTAAGGCAGGAACTCTCAGAAATTTTTAGCAACTGTTTGAAACGGTTCAATCTTCACAGTTGACATGCGTTCTCTTAATAAAATGAGTTCTATAATATCACGGAGTGGACTTTCAAACACATAGATCAAGACGTAGGTCTTTGCCACTGAATTTGGGGTAATAAATGTTTTCTTGAAGTGATGCGAGGTCAAATAAATGTATATAGTGGTCTCTGAACAAACTTTTTGGAGGGGCGGGAAGTTCTGTATTAAAATTCTTAGCATTCATGATAGTTAATTTCGCTCGGCAGTTATTAGTGGTACTAAATTTAACTTTAATGGGACATTTTAAACAACATCCGTTCCGTTGCATGCAAATATGGCTCACGAGTACTGAGAACCTTTCGAGCCTTTAGAGCAATTATGGCCATTGACGCCACTAAGGACTACCCAGCGTAATTTCCTATCATGAATGCTATGAATTTTAATGAAGAACTTCTGGCCTCTCCTAAAAATTTGTTCAGAGACCACAATATACTTTTATTTGATCTCGCATCACTTCAAGATGCTGCTCAATACATACATTACCCCAAATTCAGTGGCAAAAACCTACGTCTAGACTATTGTTTGAAAGTCCACTCTGTGAGTTTAAGGAACTCATTGTATTAGGAGAACGCATGTCAACTGTGAAGATTGAACAGTTTCTTACAGTTGCTAAAAATTTCTGAGAATTCCTGCCTTAATGAGGAATTTTTCTCATTCCCACCAATTTTATGGTTCTTATATACTTGCTTTCTGGGTGGAACATTCGTAAATTTTATCCGTTTTCCGTCTAGCTGTCGACCTCTACATCATCCAAGTGAGGTTTGTGAACATTGGATAATGATTGGTTGGCTCAATAGAAACTACTACCTTGCGGATTTTTTTGCACGATCACCTTTTTAACCCACGCGGATAATTTTATTTCGGTTCGCAGTTATTTTGAAATTTATTTAATTTATTTTTTTGACTGTTTTTGTAGTTTGATGTGCATGTTTGTTTTGTCTGTAATTTTGTAATGTTTTAAATCAAATTTTTTAGAGAAGTTGACACTTTTTCAACTCATGAGCGCGCATAGACTATGCAGAAATAAGTCATTCTTTATATAACCAATAGCAATACGTGAAAGCCATTTCGTATCTAATTCCTGGTAAGACGTGTTCTGAGCTTACCTTTTATAGGTTACTTCTGGAACTGTCTTATGGTTGTCTCAAGAATATAGGATACTCTTAAGGCTTACCTGACTAACTGAAGTTCTAGATCTGTAGTCTGTTACTCTTCTATCTGAGCTTCAGTAGACAGTGCACGGGCCCCAATGCTAAAGTCTAACGTATATCTCAATACTAAACAAGAGCGGAGTAGTGAGAGAGAAATATATTTTATTATTATATCAGGTTTGAGACTAGTACCGACTAACGGGGTTGACTAAACGGTTCTGAAGGGAAAACAGATAAACATTTAAGGAAAGGTATTTCCCCTTTTTCAACCAATCATAGTTGAGTATTTCAGTCTTTACTTTATTTAAATAAAGAAAATCTTCGAGTCTTTTGTTGGAAGTCAACATTGACTCCATCTTTCCGGGGTTTAGAGTTTTTTGAAAGTCTTCTGGTCAGTATAATAAGTCAATTTCTCTTTATTCTCTCTGAAGGATTTTCTTTCTTTTTTGGATGTGTTGCTTGGTATCTCGATCGAAAGCAGGTTGGTTCCCAGACACAGGTTGCCCAAAGAGCAAGGAGTGAACATCAACAACCACAAAAGTATCTATTCCATTACCACATCCATTGGATGAAGATCCTTTCGGGCAGGCCCAGTGTTGATGTCCGATGTTGGGGGCGTTCCTGATGTCCGGCGACTTACCTGACTTAACTTTTACTGTTAGTTGTTAAAAGTTTTAAATATTTATAATTTTTCGGTTATACGTAGTATCCCTTCCGTTTGGAAAGAAAAAGTAAAATCATTTGTTCGGAATGTTACATGGAATTGGGTGGAAAAATCGAGGGTAAGTACGTGTCAACGAGAAGTTGGTTGACAATAACGAGAAATGTTAGTGACATGTGACTGTTTTGGCCATGTTAGATTTTGTTACTGAAGATGAACATGTATTATTACTTTTGATGCCTCCCGAAATCAGGAGTTAGTCTGATGCAATTAATTCTTACGAATTGTTTTATCATACTTTTACACGTTTAGAAATTGATAGTTGTTGCAATTAGTGTTCACTGTTTTTGTTCGCGTTTTAGTAAAGGTTACAGATCTCGCTTTTAGTTTGTAATAGGTATGTGCAAAAATGTTCAATTGCCTAATTCCCATTAACGGTTATTTCATCATTGCATAACTTTATTTAGTTATCTGTTTACGCGTTGTATTTTTTAAAGATTCGCCTGATACGACACATTGACATTCAATCTTCCAAAGAATTTCTTTGGTAATTATAATTACTTTGGGAATTACATCATATTAGTTGTTAATAGGTGTACTGTTGTTAGTTGTTACTATGGAAGGATATATGTAAAGGCAATGGCCAATTAATGCATGTAATGGTTGCCTGTTATTATTTACATGTGTAAGAATTTATGATTTAGTTATTTATGTTATGTTTTATAATAATCAGGCTATAAATTATTAATCTGATTGATGTAATTGTCAAAATTTCGTTATTAGAAATTTTCGAATTGGAAATATAACTATGTATCAGTTTGTTACAAACTGTTTATATTTTGTTAATTGTATGTATCAGATTTGGTGATAAAATACATTTCATACATATGGTTATTTTGAATACCAAGTTTTGAGCTAGTGTTATACAGTAATGTTATTCCTGAAATTGGTAGAATTGTCATGTCATGACTCAATCTATTGAATAACTATGTACACGTTATGTGTTGAACTTATTGTGAATGTCTATTACATAATACATATAACCTATATCGTGTTATTATACACTGTGTTGTGCATATTACGTTTGTTACACTTACTTATATCTGTTCGTATTATTCGTGCTACAAATTATAAGTGACTTTTTTTGTATTTTCTTTTTGTTACTAATTGCGTCTGCAAAAGAACGTTAAGCCCCTTTAAATTGTTTATACTTCCTTCATCTTATTGATGGAAGTATCGAATTGTTTGATTCTTTCCTTCTAATGGGGTCCTTGTTACTTTTGAACGTTGTTCTTATATTAATGAACGAATATTTGAACGTTGTTCTTATATTCGCTAATGATAATACTAATGAGCAAACTAGTTGCAATACTAATGAGGTATCTGTTAACTGACGTCCGTATTTTTAATAAGGGTTGTGACGTATGCAGGGGTATGACGTGTTATGAAAATGTCACGGGTAAATGTTACGAGTGTATATTCAGGTTTATGTTTATTTAGCCGAAGGTCGCTTGGCCGATTTGTAAGCCGACGGTCGTTTGACCGATGATTGAGGGATGCGATTTATTATAATATCAATGTGAACTGAATTTCATGTGTTTCAGATACTGAGTCTTTGTGGGTATTTAATTGTTGAAAATACCGTGTATATGAGTGTCCTAGATTTTTACATGGGTTGTGTTTGATTATTGAATTGTTACACACTACTGGATTGTATAATCATTTGTATCACGTGTACGTACACATTACTGAATTTATCACGTATTGGAGGGTTAAGCGTGTTAGATTGTTACGCTTATCGGATTGTTACACACACTGTTACGCGCATTATTATTCGTGCTTTATAGTTAATGTGCTTATGAAATAGGAAGTTAGGGAAAAGAGGAAGTTATTGGAAAAGAGGAAGTTAATATATTTGTAACCGTTTAAATTTATATGTACAGTTTTATTTTAAGCTTCCGTCTAGTTTCAATTCAGCCTTGTTATTCCATTTGTTATTAGTTGTTGTTATTCCTGTTATTATTAATGGGTGTTATTCTTTGTCCTTTTTATTACTTGTTGTTATTATTTGTCCTTATAAATGATAATTTTTTATAAATGTTATATATTAATTTTATGTGTTCCATAATATTGGCATCTACAAAATGTCTATTCCATTCCGCAAGTCCTCCATTGTTATTTGATTCTTGTTATTTGATTATTTTGTTACTTGATTGATTTGTTTATTGCTCGATCGTCAACAAACTCGAAACGTCTATTCCAGTTCCAAGCCTGTGAACATCAAAAACCGTTTGTGTTTTGGTCATATTGTGTTTTGTTCTTTGTGTATATGAAATTACCCTGTCTATTATTGGTGATTGGTTCAAGGGCTACTATCAATACTGATTTGTATTAGTATATCTTGTTTGAACTTTTTACTTGTTATTATGATTGTTTTGTTATTTGTTTTATTTGTTTTATTTGACTAATGACAGTGGATTTGGATGGAGGTTGCTGTGTTGAGAAGATGATCGATGATTGGTGATGAGAAGCTGTTGGTGATGAGAAGGTGTTGTGAGGTTGGAAAAGAAGATGATGTTCCATGATGAAAGTGATGGTGATTTATGAAGGTGATGTTTTGGAGGCTTTTGGAGACGAATATAATGTTTTGAAGGAAGAAAGTGATGGTGGAAGAAGACGATGGTTAATACATCTTTATTTTATTATTTCTATTTAGTTGTTTATTGAGATATCTCGTGTGTTCATTTTGTTTCATTAGAAGGTGTTAATATTTAGGTATGGTTAATTTTGTTCATTTTCGGTTTGTAGTGTTCATTAAGACATTGTTTATTATTGGGTTCTTTTATAAACAGGTAGTGCGAGGTAGCCGTGAGATAGTTAGGGGACATGTGTTATTAAGGTTAGTGGTTAGGTGGTTTATATTAACACTTTTTAGCTTTTGATGTTCGTTTAATTTCATTTGTATCTTAGTATTTATGTTCTTATTATAGATATGTTAATATAGATGTGCCTTTTTACTCTGCGTTTTTTCTGTTCTAGTGGTATGCACACAAGGTTCGGGTTAGGAGAGTGTGCTATTTCTTTGCAGTAGAAATACTGGATGTTTTCAAAGTAGTAGAATACTGAATGTGTTCAAACTAGTAGAAATACTAATTTATTCGGGGTAGTAGGAATATTTAATACTTAGTTTACAGTATTAAATTAGTTGGATGTGTAATAGATACGAAATAGAATTGAAGATGTCACAGAATAGAGAATGGTATAATAGTAAATGTTATAACAGGAAATAGAGTTGCAGAATGTAATACTAAGGTATTACTTTAGACATAATACAAATACTGTACAGTGCAATATGTGTAAAATACGGAATAGTACAATATGTAGAATAATCGAAGGCTGTTAACATTCATGAATTAAATACAAGAGAATAGCGTTATTATTATTAATATTATTATTTTTATTATTAAGTATTAATTAATATTATTATTATCAGTATTATTTTGGTTGCTGTTTGATTATTTTAATATTGTCGTCTTCCTTTTGCGAAGATTGTACTGGTGTGTATCTTCTTTATCTGATTGTTTTAGGTTTGATTTAGTTCTAGTTGTTCCAGTTGCTACATTAGGCTGTTTTAGTGTTGGAATCTCATTTGTGAGCAAGTAGTTTTGTAGTTCTAATGTGATATGTTTTTCTTTTGGGTAATATGCTACGATGTAATTTCTGTGGATTGTAATCTGTTCTTTGTTATTATCCTTTAATATATATGTTGTTTCTGTAGGTTTGTGTATGATTAGATATGGTTCTGTTTTCAGGGGTAACAGTTTTTTCGATACTCCGTCAACTTGTTGTTGATTTGTCACTAATACAAAAGTGTTCTTCTCAAGTGGTTTTGCCGTTCTGAATCTGAGATTCATCTCATCTGTTAGTTTTTTCCTGTTCTGTAGGATTTTTGTTATCGATTGATATGTGTCGTTATAATGTCTTTCTTTATCTAAGAACCACTTAGCAAATGTTCCTTTTTGTGATTTTGCAATTTTTGGATGGTTAAATTGTTTTTCCAGATGAGTGTGTGCTGGTTGTGTATTACATGCACTTTTCTCTGTTGGATTACAATTTCGCATTTCGTCAGTAGTTGATCCGACTTTTATTTTTGTTAGTTATCTTGGCTTTTGGTTGAACACAACTTCATATGGCGACATGCCTAGTCGTGTTTGGTATTGTGTATTGTAAGCATATGGAAAAATTTTTGCTTTCCGTGACCAATTATGGTACTTTTCGTTTAGTAACGTTCTAATGAATTGTCCAATTATTCTGTTTGTCCCTTCTACTAGACCGTTCGTCCAGGGTGCATAAGTTGTACTTGGTTTAAATTTGATTTCGAAGTATTTACATAAATGTTTTAACTCAGTGTTAATATATTATCTGATCTAATTTCTTCGGGTAGTCCGAATTTCATGAACCAATGTTCGAATAATGCTGTGAATGCATAGTGTGCATTATTTTTCGGTGCACACATTATCGTTACGTAGTGTGAAAATGCGTCAACTATGACAAAGATGTAATTATTTCCTTCAGATGTTGGGTGAATTGGTCCTTTTGTGTCAATCATTATCATTTCGTTGAAATTTGTTTTTGTGGGTGCAAGTTAATCTTGCTTGCTTTTTGTTTTTGTGTTTGCAAATACTTTGTTTGTTTGGCATTGTATGCAGTCTGCTATCAGTATTTTGATCCAAATTGTAAGATTTGGAAAATAACATTTGTCCATTATATTTCTTTTTGATTTCTCAAGGCCTTCGTGACCTACTAGGTCGATGCAATGGTTATTATAAAATGTGCAAAGCAATAGAGTTAATGGTAGACAGATTCTTTGTATCGATCTTTCGTGGATTTTGATAGCGAATTTTATAATACCTGAGTTTTCATCAATTATAATTGATTTGAATTTGCAAAAGTATGCAAATAATCCTTTGTTTCCACGTATCTCCATTGTTACTGAGTGTGGTTTATTATTATGTTTTTTCCAAATTTTCACTTCGTGAAGTACAGGATCTAAGATTTGTTTTTCTTTGATTAAGTTTTCGGTTATTTTTTTTTT
Source organism: Convolutriloba macropyga (assembly GCF_964194025.1). NCBI lineage: Eukaryota > Metazoa > Xenacoelomorpha > Acoela > Convolutidae > Convolutriloba > Convolutriloba macropyga. The sequence goes on along the minus strand of NC_134469.1, from coordinate 14,789,548 downwards.
TTGTCATAGAAAATGTCTGAGATTTTTACACTTTCGTAATTTGTTTTTTGTTGTGTTTTTATGTTATTTATTAATCTAAGATAGTAATCATCATGGTGTATTGTGTATGGTCTTTTTTGATTTCTTTCAATGATGAAGTCATCTTTTTCTACAATTGGTGATTGCCAATTTTTTGTTTTGGGTTTATATTTTGGGATTAGATTTGTTTTTGTTTCTGTGTTGTATTTCTCGTATGAGATTGGGTGATATTCATTTTTTTCAATACTTATCTCGAAGTATTTATTGTGTATGTTAGCTAATACTGTATAATGTGTTTTTTCTGTATTTTTGTCATTGGTATTGTTACATATGCAGTATTTGCATTCGAGGTTGTTTGTAAGTGGTGTTTTTGCGAGAAAAAATTTTATGTTTTCTGGTATTTCTACTGTTATATCTCGTGTTTTTGTAAAATGTTCTTCGTCTATTGTTCTGCTCAGAAGGTCAGGGAGGGCTAGGTTTTTTCCCTCTGTCCAAATTATGTGTAAATTTAGGAATTTCATTAATATTAGTTGGAATCTATAAACTCTATGATTTGGTTCGTTCTTTCGAGTAAATAGATAGATGATTGGTTTGTGATCTGTGAATAATACTATTGGGTGGTTTGAACCGGTTAGTAAAAATTCATACACTGTTAGAGCGAAAAAGATCGCTGAGCATTCTCTGATTAATGTTGATAATCGCTTTTCAATAGGTGTAAAGAGTCTGGAATTTGCTGATACTAATTTCATCTTTCTCTCAGTTGGATGTTGTTGTAATAATGCTGCTCCGACGCCTGTGTTTGATGCATCTGTGATATTATAGAATGGTTTTGTATTATCTGGCATTGTTAGTTCCAATCTGTGTGTTATTGTTCTTTTCATTTGTTGAAAAATTTGTTGATGCTCTTTTGACCATTTGAAGTAGTTCTCTTTGTGTAAGAGATCTTAAATGGTTGTAATATTGGTTGCATGTCATAAACGTATTTTGCAACGAAATTTATTGTTCCAAGGTATCTTTGTAATGCTTTCATGCTTGTTGGTGGTTCCAGTTTTTGGAAACCGTCAATTGTTGATGTTAGTGGTTTTACTTTTTTGTCTTCAATGATGTGTCAGAGAAATTTGACTTTTTTCAACATGAAGTTTGTTCTATCCGATGCTGCTTTAAGGTTTTCTTTTAATAATATCTTATGATATTCTATTAATGTTTCATACATTTGTGGGTATGAATTAGTTTGAATGAAAATGTCGTCGACATATGTAATTACCGTCCCTTTCCTGATTAAGGGATAGAGAAAGTGTGTTAATATAGATGCAAACGCTGCTGGTCCAACAGAAGTTCCGTAAAATAGGCGTTTGAAACAATATTGTTTGTTTCCAATTGTAAAATGAGTGTATCTCATTGATTGTTCGTCTAAGGGTATTTGGTTATATGCACTATTGAGATCAGCTGTTGTGAATACTGTTCAGTTTATCCGTGATAGGGCTACATCAACTGGTTGAATCGGCCAGTTGCATTTAGATTCGTCAATCATGCTGTTTAGGTATCGTGCGTCTAAAACTATTTTTAATGATTCACCTTTTCGTAGAGTAATTACTGGGTTTGTAAATGTGTTCCCTGTAGATAATTGTTCTTTGTTAACAGGTGCAATTATGTCATATTTCTTCAATACATCTAGTAATTTTTGGGTTCTTTCTCTGAGATGTATAGGTACTTTGCTTACGTTGCGTACACTTGTTTGTATTCTAATATGATTGTTACTATTTTTTCGAATTCTTCCTGTGTTAAGTGTGAAAGTTGAAAGTCAAACATTTGAATGAATTCTTTTTGTGTATTTGTTAATATCAAATTTACATTTAAAATTATGTTTTCTTTCAAATGTTGCTACTTGTTCAATTATTTCATTTTCTTGTATGTTTAGTATTTCGTTAATGTCGTTTTCATTTTCATATGATAGATGATATATTGCTGAGAATAAGTCTATCGAATTCGTGTGGTACATTTTTTTTTATTTTGTTTGAATGTAATATTTGGATACATAAAACCAATTTGACCTACGTTAATTGTCACTTTGTGTTGGTTTTTAATTATTAGGAATATGTCTATAAAGTGTTCTTTTTCTATCGATAAATCTTTTATGTCTGTAAATCACAAATTTTGGTATTTTTTTTATCGGTTCGAAATAGTACATTGATTTGTATATTGTTTTCCATTTGATTTTTCGATCTGTTTAAATATTGGTATAGGAAAGGTTATGCATTTGTGTTGGTTGCGTTCCAAGTATAATGGCTCTTTGTTAAAAATTGGGTATAGTCGAGAGTAATAAGGATATCCCTTTGTACTGTTCATTAAGAAGGTAATGTCGTTATCCATAATTGTGTTCGTATTTATTGTTAGTTTGTTCGTATTTACATTAATTGTCTCTATGTGTTCTTTGAAGAATGGAGTTCCAAGTATATTATGATTGCATTGTGTTACGTAAAGATGTATACTAAAATTATGTTGAGGTTTATTTCTGCTTTTTGATGTTTTGTCAGGTGTTAGGTTTAGTGTTACTGTTCCGAATGTTTCTATAGTTGTATTATTTGCTGCTGTTAGTGTTTTGTTAGCTTGTTCCAGGCGTATATCTGGGGTGTTATATTTTCTTTCGTTCCAAGTATCTTCGTTCAGAAGATCTAATGTTGCTCCTGAATCTAATAGAAAGTCAATTTCTAGTATAGGTCTTTGTTTTGTAAAGCCTTGTTCAATTTTGTTGCACTGATACATCGGTAGTATCCATGTTGGGTTACTTTCTAGTGTATTTATTACTGTGTTGCACTTGTCTTCGTTAGCATTATAGAATTTATCTAATATTTCTTGATCTTCATTTGATGATTCGGATGTGTATTCGTAATCGTCAATTCCAGGTGGGTCATTGTTTTGTCTATCTGTGTGTATGTTATTTATTCTGTTTTTGTTGTTATTGTTGTATTTATTTCCGTCTGTTCTTCTGTCTTTTGAAAGATATCTATCATTTTGTTCTCTTTGCGTTTAGGGTCTTCTGTCATCCCTATTATTATTATTATTATTATTATTATTATTATTATTATTATTATTATTATTATTATTATTATTATTATTATTATTATTATTATTATTATTATTATTATTATTATTACTATTATTATTATTATTATTATTATTATTATTAATATTATTATTATTATTATTATTATTATTATTATTATTATTATTATTATTATTATTATTGTTATTATTATTATTATTATTATTATTATTATTATTATTATTATTATTATTATTATTATTATTATTATTATTATTATTATTATTATTATTATTATTATTATTATTATTATTATTATTATTATTATTATTATTATTATTATTATTATTATTATTATTATTATTATTATTATTATTATTATTATTATTATTATTATTATTATTATTATTATTATTATTATTATTATTATTATTATTATTATTATTATTATTATTATTAATATTATTATTATTATTATTATTATTATTATTATTATTATTATTATTGGAATAATGTCTATTGTTACTACCTGATCGTTGTCTGTATCTGTCCTTTTTGTTTGAATCTTTACTATAATGTCTTTGTCTATTATTGTTACTGTAACTATTATTATTATTATTCCTGTTGTATGGTGAATGTTGTCTGGACTGACTGCTGTTTGTGTATCTTGAGTTTGATCTGCTATTGTTGTATTTGTTATTATTATTATTTCTGTTGTAACTGCTAGTTCTACTTCTATTATAATTGTTTTTATTATAACTTCCGCTTCTATTGTTATAGTTATTATTCGAATTACGATGTCCTTGATAGTATCGATTATCTCTACTATATGAGTTATTGTTAGTATTAATTCTTGACTGTGATCTGTATGGTGTTCTGCTTCGTGAATTGTGGTATACTGGTGATGTTGATGGTAATTGTCGTCCGTTGATGTTATTCGAATCAATTCTTCAGTTTGGTAGATTTTTATTATTTCTCATATGGCTATAAAATGATCTTTCTTTTGGCCGTGCCATGCTTTCTCTTCGTGGTCTTTTAAGGCATCTTCCTTTTGTGTGACCGTGTGAACTGCAATGGCTGCAAAAAAGTGCAAACTTTGGTCTCCCTTTAAAGTTTTTTCTATCGTATGTGTTAATAATTCCGTTTAGAAGGTTACAAACTGCTCCTTCAAATTGTTCTAAATCATTTTGGTTAAGATCGTTGATGTTGTTACAAGCTGCATTCATTTGTTTGAGATCTTCACTAATGTTAGTTGTGGTTTGGTTGACTTCATATAATCTTTTGTGATTGTTTGTAATTGTTCTTGTTAAATCCATTTGATCTATTTTGTCGAATAGTGTTTTGAATGGCATTTCTGGTTCTCTTGGCGTTTGTTTATGATTAGCATGTTTTTTCAAGGCTGCTGTTTTTTATTCGTTATCCAAGCATCTAATGAATGTTTGATTCATTACGCTATTTCTATAATCTTCTGTATATAATGAGTATGCTGTTTTTACAAGTGTTTCTATTCTCAGTGCGAGTGATCGTAATGATTCATTTGTGTGTTTTTGTAGTTGTCGTGGCACTATTTTGCTTGTTGTTTTGATTTCTCTGAGTCAAACATGTCTGAGAATTCTTTACACAATGTTTCCCAATCCAATTTGGTTTCACTTGGAAGAGTAGAATACCATTTTTGAGCTGGTCCTTGTAGTGTATGTAATATTAAAGCTGCTCTTTTCACTTTCCATTGATGATGTCCTGGTTTATTTATGGGTTCTATGCCGCTACTAAATATCATAGCTGCAACTATACTGTTTAAATATTCTTCAACAGTATGTGCTGGATCTGTACCGTCAAATGGTCGTATTGTTGTTGGTACTGAACCACTACTAATGTTTTGTTCTATTTGTGGCTCTTCGTGTATACTCATTGATGTTAATTCTTTATAAAATGGTAAGGGGGGTTCTGTTACTGTCTTCTCTCTTTTTTCTGTTGTTATTGAATTTGATCTTCTAGTACGATTTTCTTGTTGTCTATTGTTTTGAAAATTAGTGTTTTGTATGTTATTAGTGTTTGAGTTTCTCTCATTGTTTGAGTTTCCGTATTCTGATCTTAGATTGTTTTGTCTATTAATGTTATCTAATGTTCTTTCAAGTTTGTTGAATACCATTTCGATTGCTTCTTCCTGTTTTCTTTCTATGTTCTCGTTAATTTGTCTGAAGTTATTTTCTATATTATCAATAAGTTTATTCGTATGGTTTGTTACTTTTTCTGTTATTTCCTCTTTGAGATCTTGATAATTGTACATTTGTTGTTCCCAGAATAGTTCATGTTGTTCACGATTATCGTTCAATGAACTAATATACGTGTTATTTCTGTTATTATTATATTGTGTCGGGTTCTGATATTTTTGTCTAACTCTTTGATTTACTGATGGTGGTAGCAAGTCTCCGACTCTTGCATCTCTGTCTTCAGAAGTAGATATATCTATTTCGTCTGCTATATTCTGTTGATTTCCAAATAAATCTGATGTTAACTGTTTATTTGGTTTTATTGTTGATATTTTGTTTTGGTTGTAAATCTGTATTTATTTGGACATCTTTTGGTGTTGTTGTTGATGTTAGACTTCTCGATAAGTTAAATAATGAAAAACCTGCTTGTTTTTGGTCTTCAATTTTTATATAATTTTCTAACCCTTTTATGTAGTTAAAACTGTCTGAACTTACTTTTAGTGTGCTCTCAAAGTGCAGTGAATAGTATTCACTGTCCCATATGTTTTTAATTTCGTCACTTAAGTTTTCGATTTGTTCGTGGAATCTTTCTCCAAACTGTATTCGTGTGTCATTAATGTGTTCAAAATTATCTAACCAGAAGAGGAATGTGAACTCTGAGATAATTTTTATTGTAACTGCTGCTGCTGTTTTTAGTTTTTGTTTTAGTTCTATGATTTTTGTTAACCAATAGTTATAATTTATTATGTCATTCCTTAATTTGTCTTTTACTGATTGTATTGGTTTCTTTTGATCGTTTAAGTATATGGTTGTATTTTGTATCATTTCGTACGTTGTAGATGGTATTGCTGCTACCTTTGCTCTATCTTGTGAATCTTCGTGACGTTTTAAGAATGTTTTGAATATGTTAGGTAGTGGTGTTTCATTTTGGAAATTATAGATGTTTTTCTATTTCTTGTTTCGTCTGTTAAGATAAATGTATAGTGTTTATTAAGTTGATCTCTATCCAGTAGTATTACTGGTAGATAGTGTGCCAAGTGATTCCTATGTATGTTAATTTGTTGTATATGTTTTGTTTCTTTGAAGAGTTTATTCTTCAAATCTATTATCATTCTGTACATAACTTCGCGATTTTCTTGCAGGCAATCGCTAGCAATTGTAAATGGCGTTAAGAAATGGTTTGTTATTGACTGTGGTTGATAGTTGGTGTCCATCTTTTGTTTTTATTGTTTGTGATATAATACTGTTCGTTTCAATTCCATTGTGGAGATTTGAAATTTGTTATTTTTTTAAGTTTTAGTTCGGAACTGGTCGCACCAGATAAAACGTGTTCTGAGCTTACTTTTTATAGGTTACTTCTGGAACTGTCTTATGGTTGTCTCAAGAATATAGGATACCCTTAAGGCTTACCTGACTAACTAAAGTTCTAGATCTCTAGTCTGTTACTCTTCTATCTCAGCTTCAGTAGACAGTGCACGGGCCCCAATGCTTAAGTCTAACGTATATCTCAATACTAAACAAGAGCGGAGTAGAGAGAGAGAGAAATAAACTTTATTATTATATCAGGTTTGAGACTAGTACCGACTAACGGGGTTGACTAAATGGTTCTGAAGGGAAAACAGATAAACGTTTAAGGAAAGGTATTTCCCCTTTTTCAACCAATCAGGGTTGAGTATTTCAGTCTTTAATTTATTTACATAAAGAAAGGGTTCGAGTTTTTTGTTGGAAGTCAACATTGACTCCACTGGGTACGTTTAACGAGATTAGCTAAAAACAAGCTATAATTATTACATGTGACCTATGCTTAATTTTAACTCATGGGAGCTATGCTTAACCTTGAAACATGACAGCTGCGCCTAAATTAAAACATTACAGCTATACCTAATCTTACTAAATGGGAGCTATACCGAATCTTAATTTATGGAACCTATGTCTTATACATATTCCTTGTGGCGGTTATACCTGATCTTAACACATTGTGTCGGCTCTACCTAATCTTGACACATTGCTGCGGCTATAAGTAGTCATAATATATTGACGCTGCTTTACCTAGTCTAAATACATTACGGCGGCTATGCCATATCTTGATAAATGTAGTTGGCTATAGGTAATTTTAATACTTGCCACCGGTTGTAGCCTATCTTTATACATGTCGGATGTACACGATCAATATACATACTCTCGGCTGTAATCCGCTGCTATCTTAATACATGCATAACCTATACGTTATTTTATTACATTGCGTCAACGCTCTCAGGGAGGCCGCTATATCTTGTGTTAATATATAGGTTACCCATCACGTTGTGCTGGTTGGTCCAACCTATTACTACTGTTCTTAGCAAATAAAATTGTTATAGAAAACTTAGAAGTGTTAACCATCAACATAGTTAGATTATAAAGTGTTTTTCATTCCTCTGCTACGGGTAAATAAAAATTGAAAACTTAAACTGATGAAAAAGCCGGCCTCGCATATACATAAATGTTAGAAAAATGGTGGAACGCTATGTAAAGGGTTATCTGCTAAAAAATCACGGAAAACCGTGGGCAAAAAATATTCAGTTATCTCGCATTAGAGCGCGCATGAAAGCATAGCCACCGTTGTGATATACATTTGTTGACGAAAGCAGCCGCATAACTTTTAAATTTGTTTGCCAAACGGCCTCTTTTAAAAGCCATTTTTTGTCGAAATAATGTTACATGTTAGAAATTTATTAATCAAACATTATTATTTTCTAATTCATAACAAACTAAGGTTCGTTTTTTAAAAATAGTTTTAAAAAATATGTTTGAATCCTGCAACCCTTCTGTCTGATGGATCTGTTTCATGTCGTTTAAGCAATTCCGCTGTAACTTTGTGTTTAATTTTAGTCTTCGACGTTTCTTTTCTAATTGTAATAGGAAGTGTGCTCCATTTTCGAATAAAGTTACAAACAATTGAACCATTATTCCGATTTGCTTTACATTTTTCTTCCAAGAAAAGGTTATGGGTTCGTTTGTTTGCAACAATTGGCACGTTTTCTAAAACTCTGAAATGTCTATTAGAGCGATTTCTTGTTTGTTGGACAAAATTGGAAAACCTATTTAATTACACCCGTGTTATTTGAAGCTCTGCTGGAAGAATTTTAGTATGCAGAAATAGATCTCTGGATGTACCGTATTTGGTTTTCATAAAGCAAGTTTTTATGCCACAGTTTATCTGTTTGTTAATTCTGTCAATAGTGTAAGATGGTAAATTTTGAAAAAAATTGCACTAACATCTAAATGAGACAAAGCTAGTAATTTAAAAAGATTTATTCTTGTTTTTAACGGTACCTGATAATGAACCAAAATAAAGATCTGATTGCTGATGCCATTTTACTGCAAACCTTATTTAGTTGATTTTTGTATGTCAATTCCCTATCAATTATTACACGTAAATATCTACATTTTTCAGATGCTGCCAATCGGTGTCCCCTGAAATTCACAGTTTTAATAATGGGCAAATATTCATTCCTGAACACCATTAACTTCGTTTTTTTCTCATTCAAAGTTGGACTGTTTTGTTTCATATATTGATCTGTCTTGTTTAATGTATCTTCAGCTATTAGCTGCAAATTTGCTTCATTCTTTGCATGACATAGAATGGATGTATCATCGGCAAACTTTATTGTATCACAATTCGTTGATACAGCTTCACTGAAGTCGTTGGCATAAAGTAGAAAAATTAAAGGCCCTAAGATAGTTCCCTGAGGAACACATTGATTTATGACAAACCAACCTGATTTTGCTATCCCATTCTTTAAACACTGTTTTTTATCACAAAGGAAGGAGTGTAATAAGATTCTTGCATTCTTTCTAATTCCATACCTTTTTATTTTGTTCATAAAAGCATCTATAGATATTAGGTTGAAAGCTTTTGCTAAGTCTTAAAAAATGTGACAAAAATTTCGTACTCGTCATTGCATTGGTTTATTTTTTCAGTTAATGAAATGATAGTATCGACAGAAGGACTTTTGGTTTTGAAATCCGAATTAATTTTTGTTAATCAGATTCTTAAGAGTTGGGTGGTGAGTTAGTTGTTCAAGTAGTAATCGCTCAAAAATTTTTGCTAGTTGGTGTGACTGATATGGGTCGATAGTTTTCTGGTTCTAGTCGGTCTCCTTTTTTAAAAACAGGTGTAACAAGGACTGTTTTCAAATTATCAGGAAACGTGTGTTTGTTTAAAAATTCATTGACGACAAATTTTTATGAGTTACAATAGACAGTTTACTATCTTTTAGCACCCATGCCGGTATATGGCCCGGTCCCGGCGATTTTTTGCTTAGGTAGATTATCAAAAACATTATAAAATTTTTTTCTGATGACTTGTGGGAAAATAAATTCCGGACCCTCAAATGTTAGGGAAGAATGATTTGGAGAAACGTCTTTGCCTATGTATAATCCGAGCCTTGCAAAACAGGTATTAAGAATATTGGCAATCTTTCTGTCATCCTAAAAAAATAACTACATTCCCTTAATTTGTCACTTTTTTCTGTTTGACTGTTGGAATTGATCCTGTTTTTGTTGAATTTCTATTGTTTTCTTGAAGTTGGTAGCTTTTTTTAACTTTTCTATTCATTGAATTGCGTAAAGATTTGTAAATTTTATAAATTTTTGGATTTGAGTTTTTCTTCCACGCATTAAAGAGACGGTATTTTTCATTTATGAGACCACGTAATTCCTTTGTCAACCAATGCTTCTGTTCTTTTTTGTTATTACTTTCTACCAATCTCAAGGGTGGATGACAACTCAGTATATTTTTAGAAATGTTGATAAGTTTCAAAAACATATCGTTATGCTCATTTATCTGGTACATAGGCAAACCAATCTTCCAGCGCAATGCCACGATTGAGATGTGATTCTGAATATTTCTTGATAAAACGTATCAAAAATTGTCTTTTCTTGGCACTGTGATCTGTCTTTAATGATGACTGATATACTATTGTGAAGTGATCGACTCAAGAACATTGTCTTCGAAAATTTGGTTCTTCGAGATAAAACAGTGATCAATTAACAAATATTTTTCACCATTTGTCCATGTTGCCTGCGCTTAATTAACGTTAACATAGCCCTTTCTTTGCTGTGAAAATATTAACTGATTGTCTACCTTTTGCGCCTAACAAATTTATATTGTAATCTCCGAATAAAATTAGATTATCTGTATACGAATACATATTTGAGATATCTACAGTCTTCCAGAAAAATGTGAAAAAGATTTAAATTGGGGCAGTATGCTACAATATTGAAGAGCTTTTGTGTTAAAGATTCACCTATTTCAATCCACATTGACTCAAAAAAAACTTTCATTGATTGTGTTCAAATCATTTCTCATTTTTACTGTAAACTGTCTGGGAGACCATATAGCTACCCCTCCGCCTCTCTGTACATTAGTTAAAGATGATCTGGCTTGGTGAACGAGGTGAAAACTATTGCACAGATAAAACTCGGGAATGTCTGTTTGTCCATTTGTACATGTTTCGGTAACATCTAGGAATGAATTTTCATCAAGATTTTTCAAAAACCCAGACAGTTGCTCATGTTTATCATTGAGGCTTCTACAATTCATATACCAAAACTTGGGAAAACTTCGATTTGATTTTTCCCACAACCACCATTGTACGTTGTAGTAGAGGGCACTTACATTACACGACTGAAATTCACCTTTAAGTTGATCGGCTATATTTTTGATTTTCTTGTTGTATTCATTAATTTCTTTGTTATTCACATCTCTTCCATACAGACCATTCTTTACATTCGGTATTTTGCAAATGGCAACCTTATAATGTTTGAATTTTGTTATAAATTTTACAACCAGTTCGCCAATTTGCTCTGCTGCTTTTTTCCGTAAGTACACTGATCAATAGTGTTATGCCCAAGGTGAAATATAAGGCTTTCCGACTTTGTTCCTGTTGAATACGATTCATTGATACTGCTGACGTTATTAATGGTTGCAGATGGGTAGGAGTGTATAGCCGTTGCGCTACTGATATCGCTTTTTTTAAAATTTGAACGTGCTGTCCGAAATAAATAAATTTTTAGCAAACCTACGTACAAACTTAGGGAAAAACTTTTAGCTAGCACTCTCAGACACTTTACGTTCATTGTCATCGATACCATTAATAAATTTTGCTAGCATTTTGTCATTTTGAGCTCTTAAGAGAATGATTTTCGGCATTGATTGATCATATAATATTTTTTTGTTGTCTAAATCTGCTCGAGGTTCTTTGTTTTCTTGTTCAATTATTGCAACTTTTCCTTCATATAATTCTACATCTTTCCTGAGCTCATCTATTTCACATTATGGCAAACTACTACTAAGTGGTGTTTTTTTATTTTCTCTTTTTTTCAAACTTTCTTGTATCAAATTTTCTTTATTCCATTTTGCTAGTGCAGTTGTCTCCATTTTGATATCGGATACTTGGGGTTTTTATGACAAAGTCTTAGTTAAACATAGTAAAAATTCAGTATGTTGAACTGAATTGAAAGAAAAATAAACTGGTTTGATCTCACCGGCTGACGATAAACAAAAAGTCAAGATAGCTCCAGTAACGTTTTCAGAAGCCAAGTAGAATACCCAATCAGTTGTCGATAAAATTGTTTTCGAAAAAAGAATTTATCTTGTTTGATAATATGAGGATTTTTGAAGAAGTCTATACTGAGCTTATATTGCGGTTAAGAAGGGTAAAGTTTTTCAAAACATGGCATGTGTTTTAAGAAAAATCTATGCCTCTGGTTTCTAACTTCTAACTTCTATCTTATCATTCTGCACATTTCTCTATCATTCTGCACGTTTAGGTGACAAAACTTAAGATTTCTATTATAATTCGAAAAAATTATCGTACTTTGTCACATCGTTAATAACATTGTCGCAGATTATCGTGGGACCGGTGTTCTCTTCAAGTTCTCCGTCTAATTTCCTTAGGAAGCTTAAATAATTTAAAACAAATATCTTTTTTTATCGACGCGACCCTGTTTGATTGGAAAAAAAAATGCATAAGCTTGTTTAGGCTAAGTGATTTCTTTTTGAGCACGTTTATGAGAGCATTTTTATTACTTTTTGACAACATCAGTGGATTTTGTAGAAAATAGTTTTGGTAATTTAGGTGATTATAGATGAAGAATTTTCGGAAGTGATAGGAACAAAAACAATGATATATTATCATAAGTTGATCGGCTATATTATTGATTTTCTTGTTGTATTCATTAATTTCTTTGTTATTCACATCTCTTCCATACAGACCATTATTTGCATTAGGTATTTTGCAAATGGCAACCTTATAATGTTTGAATTTTGTTATAAATTTTACAACCAGTTCGCCAATTTGCTCTGCTGCTTTTTTCCGTAAGTACACTGATCAATAGTGTTATGCCCAAGGTGAAATATAAGGCTTTCCGACTTTGTTCCTGTTGAATACGATTCATTGATACTGCTGACGTTATTAATGGTTGCAGATGGGTAGGAGTGTATAGCCGTTGCGCTACTGATATCGCTTTTTTTAAAAAATTTGAACGTGCTGTCCGAAATAAATAAATTTTTAGCAAACCTACGTACAAATTTAGGGAAAAACTTTTTGCTAGCAATCTCAGACACTTTACGTTCATTGTCATCGATACCATTAATAAATTTTGCTAGCATTTTGTCATTTTGAGCTCTTAAGAGAATGATTTTTGGCATTGATTGATCATATAATATTTTTTTGTTGTCTAAATCTGCTCGAGGTTCTTTGTTTTCTTGTTCAATTATTGCAACTTTTCCTTCATATAATTCTACATCTTTCCTGAGCTCATCTATTTCACATTGTGGCAAACTACTACTAAGTGGTGTTCTTTTATTTTCTCTTTTTTTTCAAACTTTCTTGTATCAAATTTTCTTTATTCCATTTTGCTAGTTCAGTTGTCTCCATTTTGATGTCCGATACTTGGGGTTTTTATGACAAAGTCTTAGTTGAACATAGCAAAAATTCAGTATGTTGAACTGAATAGAAAAAAAATAAACTGGTTTAAACTCACCGGCTGACGAAAAACAAAAAGTCGAGATAGCTCCAGTAACGTTTTCAGATGCCAAGTAGAATACCCAATCAGTTGTCGATAAAATTGTTTTCGAAAAAAGAATTTATCTTGTTTGATAATATGAGGATTTTTGAAGAAGTCTATACTGAGTTTATATTGCGGTTAAGAAGGGTAAAGTTTTTCAAAACATGGCATGTGTTTTAAGAAAAATCTATGCCTCTGGTTTCTAACTTCTAACTTCTATCTTATCATTCTCCACATTTTTCTATCATTCTGCACGTTTAGGTGACAAAATTTAAGATTTCTATTATACTTTGAAAAAATTATCGTACTTTATCACATCGTTAATAACATCATCGCAGATTATCATGGGACCGGTGTTCTCCTCAAGTTCTCCATCTAATTTCCTTAGGAAGCTTAAATAATTTAAAACAAATATCTTTTTTTATTGACGCGACTCTGTTTGATTGGAAAAAATATGCATAAGCATGTTTAGGCTAAGTGATTTCTTTTTGAGCACGTTTATGAGAGCATTTTTATTACTTTTTGACAACATCAGTCGATTTTGTAGAAAATAGTTTTGGTAATTTAGGTAATTATATATGAAGAATTTTCGGAAGTGATAGGAACAAAAACAATGATATATTATCCCTGTACGTAATATTTCTCTGTCACATCTATTTCATCGCCACAAGGTTTTATTCAGTTATCCTTAGTTGCTAACCGTCTGGTTTTCAAACTACTAGGAGTACCATTTGAGTTATGTAATAGCCTGAAATAATTAGCCAAGGTCTTCAATATTTGCATATCGTACTCAATACTTTTGTGATTAGCGAGATTAGCATGGCGGTTCAGTTTCTTCAAAGTTTTAAATTAAGGTCATGAAATTGATATTAAGTGTCCGTTCTTAAAAACCGAATCCTCAACAATTTTTCATAATTATGAAAAAGTGTTGAGGATTCGGTTAATAAGAACGAAAACTTAGTATTAAATTTTTGAACTCACTCGAAAAATTGTAAGAAAACGAACCGTTATGCTGCGCTAATACCACTTAACATTGCGTTGAGATTATCCTTACCAATTATTCTCATCGAAAAAATACAGAATTTGTACGTTACATGGTGAATGGTTGAATAGGAAATAGAGTATCCTAATTCAGCATTTCTTTATCGCGTCCAAAAGTGAATTGATTATCAATAACTCAATTCGCAGAACACGAATCATATTCGATTTAATATTGAATCAGTTGTGTTGGTAGCATTAATTGATTCATCTTCATTAGAGCATTATTGCAGCAATTTGTGTGAGCAGACCTACGATTCTCAGACCTAAGATATAAACTTGATAGTCTGAAACGGCGCCCAAAGATCGAGACAGAGTACAAAATAATGATTCCGCATGAACATTGACTAATTTGACTGGTGTCTCGCAAGCTAATACAAAATTATAGAACCGATCATATTGCAAGAGCTGTTAAGTTTGTCTGATCAGACGAAACTGGCTCTAATTTCAATATTTACTCTGATAATTGAGTTTAAGATATCTAATCATATATAACAAATTATTAATCATTTCTATAATTCTGAGTCAATATAACCCTTGATCCTATTTAACTTGATAGACATTAATAATTGACGAGATCCTGAACCTGGGTTTCTTTCAATGTCACCACATTTTCGTAGAATAACTACGATGATTATAAGTAGATATTTTATGTTAAATATTTCAAACCATAGCAAAAAAATTTTTGATCTGATCGATATGAAGGCAGTTAGCTTTTTTAAGTTTACATAAATTTGAGTGACTTTTGAGTAACTCAATCTTTTCTAGAAAAAAAGAAAACTTAATCGAAATTAAAACCAAGGTAAAAATCCATCTACATCTCAAATAAAACATTTTTAATGATTGTTGAGAAGTCACACAGATGTGTGCGAATTCAACACGATTGTTGAAATTAATCCATCCATCTCTCATGGGTACAAAAAGATCTTTGAGCTTTGGTGTAATTTTTTTCAAAGAGACATCGTTTGTTGAACAATTGTAACCAATCCTTTTCAAGTGATTTCTCATAGTTGCTACCAATTTTTTATTTCCAAGTAAATTAGGGTGAATACCGTCATGCCTTATATCTGTATTTTCTAAGTCGTAATAGAGGGCACTTACATAACACGACTGAAATTCACCATTAAGTTGATCGGCTATATTATTGATTTTCTTGTTGTATTCATTAATTTCTTTGTTATTCACATCTCTTTCATACAGACCATTCTTTACATTCGGTATTTTGCAAATGGCAACCCTATAATGTTTGAATTTTGTTATAAACTTTACAACCAGGTCGCCAATTTGCTCTGCTGCCGTAATCACACTGATCAATAGTGTTATGCCCAAGGTGAAATATAAGGCTTTCCGACTTTGTTCCTGTTGAATACGATTCATTGATACTGTTGACGTTATTAATGGTTGCAGATGGGTAGGAGTGTATAGCCGTTGCGCTACTGATATCGCTTTGTTTTAAAAATTTGAACGTGCTGTCCGAAAAAAAATAAATTTTTAGCAAACGTACGTACAAATTTAGGGACAAACTTTTTGCTAGCACTCTCAGACACTTTACGTTCCTTGTCATTGATACCATCAATAATTTTTGCTAGCATTTTGTCATTTTGAGCTCTCAAGAGAATGATTTCCGGCATTGATTGATCATATAATACTTTTTCGTTGTCTAAATCTGCTCGAGGTTCTTTGTTTTCTTGTTCAATAATTGCAGATTTTCCTGAGCTCATCTATTTCACATTGTGGAAAACTACTACTAAGTGGTGTTCTTTTGTTTTCTCTTATTTTCAAACTTTCTTGTATCAAATTTTCTTTATTCCATTTTGCTAGTGCAGTTGTCTCCATTTTGATGTCGGATACTTGGAGTTTTTATGACAAAGTCTTAGTTAAACATTAGTATGTTGAACTGAATAGAAAGAAAAATAAACTGGTTTGATCTCACCGGCTGACGATAAACAAAAAGTCAAGATAGCTCCAGTAACGTTTTCAGAAGCCAAGTAGAATACCCAATCAGTTGTCGATAAAATTGTTTTCGAAAAAAGAATTTATCTTGTTTGATAATATGAGGATTTTTGAAGAAGTCTATACTGAGCTTATATTGCGGTTAAGAAGGGTAAAGTTTTTCAAAACATGGCATGTGTTTTAAGAAAAATCTATGCCTCTGGTTTCTAACTTCTAACTTCTATCTTATCATTCTGCACATTTCTCTATCATTCTGCACGTTTAGGTGACAAAACTTAAGATTTCTATTATAATTCGAAAAAATTATCGTACTTTGTCACATCGTTAATAACATTGTCGCAGATTATCGTGGGACCGGTGTTCTCTTCAAGTTCTCCGTCTAATTTCCTTAGGAAGCTTAAATAATTTAAAACAAATATCTTTTTTTATCGACGCGACCCTGTTTGATTGGAAAAAAAAATGCATAAGCTTGTTTAGGCTAAGTGATTTCTTTTTGAGCACGTTTATGAGAGCATTTTTATTACTTTTTGACAACATCAGTGGATTTTGTAGAAAATAGTTTTGGTAATTTAGGTAATTATAGATGAAGAATTTTCGGAAGTGATAGGAACAAAAACAATGATATATTATCCCTGTACGTAATATTTCTCTGTCACATCTATTTCATCGCCACAAGGTTTTATTCAGTTATCCTTAGTTGCTAACCGTCTGGTTTTCAGACTACTAGGAGTACCATTTGAGTTATGTAATAGCCTGAAATAATTAGCAAAGGTCTTCAATATTTGCATATCGTACTCAATACTTTTGTGATTAGCGAGATTAGCATGGCGGTTCAGTTTCTTCAAAGTTTTAAATTAAGGTCATGAAATTGATATTAAGTGTCCGTTCTTAAAAACTGAATCCCCAACAATTTTTCTTATTTATGAAAAAGTGTTGAGGATTCGGTTAATAAGAACGAAAACTTAGGATTAAATTCTTGAACTCACTCGAAAACTTGTAAGAAAACGAACCGTTATCCTGCGCTAATACCATTTAACATTGCGTTGAGATTATCCTTACCAATTATTCTCATCAAAAAAATACAGAATTTGTACGTTACATGGTGAATGGTTGAATAGGAAATAGAGTATCCTAATTCAGCATTTCTTTATCGCGTCCAAAAGTGAATTGATTATTAATAACTCAATTCTCAGAACACGAATCATATTCGATTTAATATTGAATCAGTTGTGTTGGTAGCATTAATTGATTCATCTTCATTAGAGCATTATTGCAGCATTTTGCATAAGCAGACCTATGATTCTCAGACCTAAGATGTAAACTTGATAGTCTTAAACGGCGCCCAATTATCGAGACAGAGTACAAAATATTGATTCCGCATCAACATTGACTGATTTGGCTGGTGTCTCGCAAGCCAATACAAAATTATAGAATCGCAATCATATTGCAAGAGCTGTTAAGTTTGTCTGATCAGACGAAACTGGCTCTAAATTCAATATTTACTCTCTGATAATTGAGTTTAAGGTCTCTAATCAAATATAACAGATTATTACTCATTTCTATAATTCTGAGTCAATATAAACCTTGATCCTAATTAACTTTATAGACATTAATAATTGATGAGATCCTGAACCAAAATTGCCAAGATTAGTTGCCTTCGAAATGAACCTTTCGTTTGTCATATTACTCATGAAGTATAAATTAAATGGGATTTTATAAACCGACAATAAACGAAAAAGTATAGCAATTCGATTGGACAATGCATCACAATTCCATAATTATGAAATAAACTATAATTCTGCATTCTCTGAAAGGGCTGATTTTTGATAATTTTACGCAACTGTTTATACATGAAACGTTCAGTTCAAAAAATAATCGAATATTTATGAATTTTTTTTACTCAGAAAAGCAAAAAACGTTGTAATTTTTAAATTAAAAAATATCTTGTTGTGACATTGCTTGAAAACAACAGTGGCTTGAAGCAAAATAAAGCATAAACTTGAAGCAAAATGTAGATCTAGTTTGTTTTCAGAGAACTTAAGAGCTTTTATGGCTTTGAGGAAGAGTTTTAGTAACCTTTATCTGATTTCTTGTTTTTTTTTGCCGTGAATTTTTATTGTTTTTGCATTTCGATTACTAATTCTATCTATTCAAACACATAAATAATTTCTTCTAGAGTTGTAAATGAACCTGAAAATGCATTCGGCTGTTTGCTAAGGTCTCTTATGTCCTTGAATGTGTTTCCTTTAAGAAATTTTCAGTGATTTTTTGAACTTGTCACTTTTTTAATCTTTTTCTGTCAACTTTTAGCTTATTTTCAATAAATACAGGTTAAAATGTCTCTCAAATCAGATACAAGGTAATTTTTGTGGCACATTTTCTTCAAATCGGCTTCTAGGTTTTGGTACTACGAGTTTTCATACAAAATTTTGTGATTTTTGTGCATAATAGCTATTTTTTGCTGTTTTCCTTGTTTCATTTGTATATTGTCACAATACTTAACAATCTAACTGACAAAACTCTGACAGTTTTGTAACAGGAACATATTTTTTTTTCATAACTTGGACAGCGTTGCGACACCGTTCTCTTTCAGAATTCCGCAGAGTTTCATATGTTTGCCACGTTTTTGTTGTTAACTTTTGTTGCTGTATGCCAATTATTTGGAAATTAAAAATCTCAGTGGGTAATGGTTGAGACATAAACGAACTTAATAGCTGATCTCGGTATTTAGCTAATCGTTTTAATGACTTTCGAATGAAATTTTTACAAACAAAATTAAAATTTTTGGTCCTGTTTTGCGTTTTTTTTTCGTATTTTCAATGTTGTATCAGCTTCGTCACGTAGCCTCACTATTGAGGTATCTCTTTAATTTTTTGTTGAACCAAACAATTTTCTTCCTGTTTGTTGAACGTTTTGACTGATGGTTTCAGGGCTTAGAAAGTTTTTTTCAGGAAAACCTTGTGATTTTTAGATACTTTTCAATATTTGTAGTTCTTTTTGCTGTCATTTTGCTATAGTCGTTTTACAAAAAAAAACACTTAATGATGTTGGGAGGAGATGCAAATGAAGATTTAATTTTCTTGAGGCTATTATTTTTATAAATTGCATGGCTTCAACACTGTGGTTTCGTAAAGTTGTTTGTGAAGTTTTTTAGTTCGGATTGTAATTGATGTTGTTTTATAGTCTTACGACTTAGACTGACCAAACACAAGCACAATTAGTATTCAAAGAAGCTGCAAGATAAACTGTCTACTGTCTTAAGGGAAAGTTTGTGTTGGCTGTGGCTTTTGAAATCATTTGATTTTAAAAGAGCCAATGGATTTCTAAGATTTGCCAATCTCAGATCTGTTAACTTGTAGCTTAGCATCTCTTTAGACAAGTCACATCTCTTATCTATTGCACACTAGTTTGCTTTTTATATTGGTTTTATTTTCCTCAACTGGTCTTTGTTCTTTGTACAACCAATTTTAATAAAATATTCGTGATTTTTGCATATCACCTTTTTTTGTAGGTTTTGGTTTTCTTTTCAAAGTATCACAATAATGTGCGGTCCTCTTGTTATTTGGACAAAGCGACCCAGATTTTTTAATGATTTTAGCGAAGCGCTTAATTCTTTATTGGCTGGGACATCGTTTTCGTGAAAATTTATTTTACACATTTCTTTGTGCAATTTTTTTCTTTTTGCCTGTAGTCGTATGACATATCCTGGATAATGACAGGTCTCCATCGCGCTCTATGGATGTTTAAAATAATCTCTCAATGATTTCAATTCATTTCTTTTAGTAGTTTTATTCATTTAGTAGTTTGTTGAACAATATGTTATTTTTTTTATCTCGTCCTCATTTGGTAGACAATTAAGTGAAAAATGTAGATGAGGGTGGTCGGAGCTTTTTGTGCGAACGCACATTACCGAGCCTCCTCGTCTTTTAACGAATGAAAGCACAAGAAAACACAAAAATCGAAAAATTTCGATTTTTGATATGATCATCAATTCCAGAACAACGCATTTTAGTACATATTACACGATGCAATAAAAGTTATATGAACCGTCTCGGCTAGCATCAATTAAATTTGTAATGGAAAATGAGATTTCTGAACAATTAGTACGACTGTTGCAATCTTCAATAGATTGTTGATAACAAAGCTCTCCGAAATGTTCTTTTTGAGCGTCCGACATTATTAAAAACCCACTTATTGTTTGAAACTTTTAAGAGAAAAAACTCTCAGATCAAAGTTTCGATAACAGTTAGATTTGTTGCTCCTCAACTTATAGATCTACCGGTTTTAATTTAAAATTATGTATCCAAAATTTTCCAGCCTATCGGTAATTTTTGCGGATAAATGTAAAAAAAAACGTCATTTGAGCGCCTCTGAAAAATTGAATCCGTCAATGTAGAGACATGGAAACTTTTTGATTTCGCGAGGAAACATGAAGATTTAAATTTCTTCAAGTTTTTCACTTTTTTGATGTGTTAAAGTCAAGGAGGATCCTAAGATATTTAGTCGAACATTTTATTAAATTTTTGGTTCGAAAGGTCTTCATAGTTACCAAATCATAGCTTTCCGGGAAGGCTCAGATCGAATAATTTTGATATGGTGTTTAGTAAACGTCCCGCACATGTTTTCAAGCTCTGGAAATTGTGAAATGTTTTACAATAAATGATGAGGTAATTGACAGTTTTGGGAAAATGCTTATCAATTTTATTTTCCTCCTAAGAGTGCAAACAATCACACAACTGCAGCATTCAGTAGTTTGTTTACTTCTATCCAAAAAAATTAGTATCAATATTTTTCAGATTTGTTGATCTGAGATTACCTATATTTCTCTATTGAAACCGAGAAAGCGAGAACTGCGCAAATTGTTTTAACGATAATCATTTTCATGATTTTTTTACTAAGCCAGTTTGTGCTATTAATTACAAATTTTCGAAACCAATGAGACTTGAAATAATTGTTTATAGCACAACGGGTTTTTTTGAACAAAATAAGCTGTATAAGCATTTGTAACGTCCCGTACCAAAATCTTGGTCTATTTCTTTACTTACCATGAGCTAATCTAAATTTTTTATCATTAATGATTAATAGACTAATGCATAACAATTTTTGGATTTTTTGGAACTGGCTCAATTCTGATTTTACAAAAAAGTCAATTGCAAAGGCAAGTAAGTAAGAAAAAATGGAAACTCATTTGGGAAAATTTGTAATTTTCCAAATTCTCACGTCATTTTTATTATTTTTGATTGTAGGAGGTGATGGTTTGGGTTGTACTCTTATCTTATAAATCTATGAAACTCTCAGTTTTTTCAGGGAAATAATTTTGTTGTATAATTTGAAAATATGAGATTTACTTTTTGATACCTTTATCTTAAATCTATATCTACGGCTTTCCATTGTTTTTCGGTGGTTTTTGCGACTATGCTACTGGAAGAAAAAACGTTCTAATGTTTTTTTTTTGGTTTCTCATGAAGAACTGAAGATGGATTGGTTGCATGTATCTCAGACGTGTTATGTTGATTCTCAGTTCCATACAACAGCAGACTTCATTGTGCACAAAAAAGTTAAATAATGGCGATAAAATGTTAAAAATTTTGAACAATTTACTATCGTTTTTAGCAACATACTGAAATCTGAAACAAAATTTGAAATAGCAAAAGGTAAAGGAATTCCTTTACCGTTAACTATTTCAAATTTTATTTCAGATTTCAATATGCTGCTAAAAACGATAGTAAATTGGTCAAAATTTTAAACATTTTATCGCCATTATTTAACTTTTTTGTGTACAATGAAGTCTGCTGTTGTATGGAACTGAGAATCAACATAACACGTCTGAGATACATGCAACCACTCCATCTTTAGTTCTCCATGAGAAACCAAAAAAAAACATTAGAACGTTTTTTCTTCCAATGGCATATTGTCGCAAAAACCACCGATAAACAATGGAAAGCCGTAGATATAGATTTAAAAATGTCACATACAGCCGTTTTCTCAGAAAGTCAAATAACGACCAAATATTTCATAAAAATGACGAAAAAAAGCTATCAACGCAACTGTTTTTTCGTTCCAAGATTGCAATACAAACATTTTAATTTCATGGAATATTCGACAAAGTTTATAGTTTAAAACGGTTCTGATAAATTCAAAATGTTGACAGAAAGATTTATGCACAGTTGAACAAAGTCAAATTTTTTTTTAGAAATCAGGCGTAATCGGATAAGCAAATTTGTTTAACTGAACAATACCATGTATCACAATTGCAATTGATAAATACTAGCATCTTGATTGAACCAGAAAATCGAATATCAGTTTGCAAACGTTTGTACAGTTTATATTGAATCTCGTTTTATGGCGCTCTGAATCAATTTCGGTACGCAAGTGAAATCACGAAGAATAACGAGTATAGATTGACAATGAGAAAGTATATCACACCAACAAACCAGTCGATTTTAGTGATAGGCGAATACTCGCCCGTTTGTTCGAGAAATCTCTTGTTTCGAATCCACTCCAGCCAAGACTCTTTAGCTCTTCGCTCCTTCTCTTCCTCCCATTCCTTCGAATGATTAGCTTTGTTATTTTCTCCAGGGTGTTCGTCATCGTCGTCTTCATCTTCCTCTCGTCTATTTTCGTACCAATCGTGTGCGTTGATAGACAGAGCTGCCAGTATAATAGCAAGAGTGGATAGTATGATGGAGTTAAGCAAGTAGTTTCCGACGTCTGGGAAGGTGCGGGATGTCTCGGGTATGTACTCGGTGACTATCATGAGGTTGACACAGAGGGCGAGGGTGAGGGTGACCCCGTATCCGATTCTCTCCCCACAGTCCACTGGTAGGAAGAACACCAGAGCAGTCACTCCCAATAACAACGCATTCGGCAACAACAGATTCTTCACGTAGAACGTGTTCAGGCGTTCGAATACAAGCTCGAATTGAAGCTGACTGAATCTTTTTTCTTGAAAATTTTCCTCCAGACGTTTGCAACTTGTCTCTAAATCAACAAAATTAAACATTAAAAACGCTCCTTTCTTAACAATCGCTTAATAAAAGACCTTGATCCATTTGATCACATTTAAAAGACTGACAAAATCTCAGAGCTCTTCTGTATATAAAGACTGAAATTTTGGACTTTTAAATGGAAATTATACGTATCTGTTCTCTCAGTTGGACTAAAATTGAGACACCATTCCGGGTTGACCTTTCTTGGCAACAATATCCAAGAACCATATATGGCTCCATACAGGCCATACAAAAAGTTCCTTGCATGATCTTGCCATGATTGCCAAGATTTGCATGGAATTCTTTTTTTTTCGGCAAACTGAGGGTTTGACATGCATGTTTGGGTCAATTAAATGATATTAGTCATCTATCTCAAGAAGATCGCATCCATGGTCCCTGTATGGCATCCAAGAAACCATTGATGGCATTCTAGTTTTCCATGGCAAATTCTTAGATCCGCTTTTAGGGTTTTCGAGAACACATTTTGCACTTTTAGGCATTAAAAACCTTGCATTGATCAAACATTTGTTCGAAAAGAGAATTTCTCAATTATTTAGGATTCATTTTTAAGAGTGTTATGAGCTTCATTGTGAATTAATGTTGTTC